>NW_027167686.1:75000-212500 GCF_040954835.1 Lepisosteus oculatus
AGAAATCAATGATTTCGAATGAATTCTGTATGCGTTAAAAGACAGCTATACACAGAAAACATGCAGGACACTGCTCATGAATGATGTTTCCCGAGCCGAAACACAGTGCGTTTTTTCAAGCCATTTGACAAAGCCCACCCACTGAAAACTGCAGCAGATCGTGTAAAGACGTTCAACTTTGTAACTACTGCAGGCACGGGAAGCAGAATAAATTCCTCTTTTCAAACTGTCAAAGGTTTGCTTTCCGAACGCTGCAGGACATCGCACAATCTCTTTTGAACAGGGACAAACGATTTCTTATGGGGCGCAGTAAGTACTGTTACTGTCACTGCTCGATACCGACGTTGGCCCACTATACCATGTTCAGCCACCGCTAGAAAATGTACAGCTCTAGCACCAGAGCAAACAACAGGAGGGCCAACGTCAAACGTGTAAGACATGGAGAGCGATGAGAATGGGATTCGAACCCATGTCTGCAGAGCACAATGGATTACCAGTCCATCGCCTTAACCACTCAGCCACCTTGTCAATGAAACTGGGCTGTCCGGACATGGGATGGCGCTCTCCAGATGATCTTTTTCTTTTTTTTCCCTCGTACTCGAGGGTCATTTTCCTGTTCCACATGCAATTTCAACATTTTCCTTAGGAGATGTCAAGCCAGCAAGCCACTGCTGTGGTTCAGTGGCCAGTGTGGAGTTCAGTGGCCCTGTTGTACACAGAAAGCAAATTGAGCTCCTTGGACATCAAAAGTTCCAGATAAAAGCCATTTGTCACCCTTTCTCTTGGTGTTGATATTGCTATTGTATGTAAAGGTGGCAACTTGCTCAGCGAGCAGGCGGAGCACACACCGAATGCAGATGTGTCTGAGTGGTGTGTCCAAGTGGCTGCAAAAGGATAATGCTCCTGGGGCGCCGGGGCTTAGTTGGTTAAAGCGCCTGCCTGGTAAATAGGAGATCCTGGGTTCAAATCCCAGCGGTGCCTTCTTTGTTCTGTTTTCTCAAACAGAACTGGTCCTTACAGACAACCGCCTACGGCTAGACTTGCAAGTATTCATTTCCTGTCTTTAACGCGACTTGTTTTTCTTAAAATGGATGCAACTTGCAAAACATGAAATACAAACCTTGCTAATCAGCGCTGGCGGCTGGCAAAAAAAAAAAGAAGTCAGCAATGTTTTTTTTCTTTAACCTTAACCCTGCTAACGGAGACGAGTTAAACAACCGAGTCTATGCAGCTTAAACGGTCCGCATGTCGGGTTCTTAGCTGAAAGGGTGGTAAATCACGCTCACCCCAGTCCTTAATCTTTTAAAGAGGATACAAAATTGAACCTAGTCGCCACATCACATACATCCTGTTCAATGATAAAAAAGTGACATCTATCCTCGATCCAGAGTAAATCCCACGTTGAGGGCATACTTTTTTCCACTTTACCATGAGTCGGGCTCAGCTGCACAGAGGCGAGAGCAGAGCAATGAGGTCACGGGGACAGGGGAGTCACACGCTGGCGGTTTAAACACGCGGAAGAAAACTGAGGGATCCACAGTATGTGGACCCTCCGTGCGCCATCAGTCCGCACTCCGGACTCTGAATCCTGCCATCCAAGTTAAGATCTCGGCGGAACCTGAGGCGCAGTTCCTTCTTAAAACGTAATCTGGTGAGCATTTCTAGAATCGTACTTGTATAGATGCAGCCTTTAATGTGTTGCTAGGTTAAAATTGATGACTTCTTGAACTTCAGTAGGCAACTGCCCTCTTGATTTCGGATTTAATTTCTTTATTACAGGGGTGCTTTTATGAAGACAGAGTCATGTTCAGGTACTTTTCTTGATGGAGGAAGCATATTTCGGACTCTGTGATCTGCTCACCTGGAAAGGTCTGCTGTACTACTACAAGAGAGAAGTAGAGTCTGGAGGAAGGGACAATTTTATGATGCTTTGGAAGATAATGTTTTTTTTTTCTTTGAAATCGAAATGAATCAGAATATCAGTGCAAAAGACAGACTCTTGGTTTGGTTTGAGATATGGTTTTAAAACAGACAAAATGTAGAAAACAGGTCTTTCTCACTTTTGGTAAAGAATGGACCGGGGGTAATATTTTACTAGTTGCAGTGCTGATCTCACTGGGTTACAGTCCTGCAGTGTCACACCGGGGCCAGTGGCGCAATGGATAACGCGTCTGACTACGGCTCAGGAGATTGCAGGTTCGACTCCTGCCTGGCTCGGGTCGTTTTTAAACGCATCTGGCTACTCCCTAAGTAGTCTGTGCTACTTACTGCATTGTAATCGTACCCGGTAAGAGATTTCCTTCATGTAAATGAACTGCACCTGACAGCTTTAGAAAAACACCTGGGCTCAGTACGGTGCTGAGAGTTCAGCGTTGCTGTTCTAATTAGCACGCACTGCATCGGCTATGAGCCCGAACCTTTCAATTATTCCGATCAGTAAGTCAACACGTAGTCCACATGAACGGTAGAAATATTCTCTTGTCTGTCTCTTGTTTGTATAGAACTGAATGTCCCTGACAATGTTCTGTTAGTTTTAATTGAAGAACGGCATTTGTGTTCAAATATACCAGACAAGTTTATGTAACTGCTCATGCGACACTCAGTTGTAATTAGTCAAGAAATAAAGTCGAACAACAGCTGCGGGTTTGATTCTGAACGTATGAGATTGCAGCGCCTTTTACTTCCATTGACAAATGATAGAGATTCGAAGAGAGATCCTTCAGACCAGCAAGCAAACCCACGGCTATTTCGGTTTTCTATCTAGGCAACGTTGGTGTCTGCAATAGCATACATGAAAGCGTGATGCAATTTCTGTGGCTACATTTGTTGCACGTCATGCACAGTAAGAGTGTTTCTAACACCAAATAAAAAGTCAACAATTAGCGATCACGCCCTTCTCCTCAGTTAACCCACTGAAACCCTTGCTGTTAACAGTTCTTTACTGCGTGCTTTACCAGCACCTACATATCGTGTCGGTTCTTTCAGCTTTATTCATTAGGTTTTCAAAGGTATAAGTAGAGCACCAGAGGTGCGAACGCAAAATGTGTGGTTATCTGAAGAATTGATTTCAATGGCAGCGGGTCCAAGCGATTTCGCGTTGTTATAGTACCAGGAAAGGAGAAGCGGCACTTCGCCTCTGCCGTGCAGGCACAAGGCGACGTGCGGCAGACGCCGGAGTCGGCAGGTTTCGAACCTGCGCGGGGAAGCCCCAACGCATTTCGAGCCCATCGCCTTAACCACTCGAGCACGACAAATGCGAACTCGCCGCCGCCGTATTCCTCCTATAATCAAACACGGACTGCGAGGTGGCTGCGGAAACCTTTTTAAAGTTGCTCTCCGTTAAAAAAAAATACCTTTCACAAGATTCGTGCCGGCAGACAGACACGCCTCAGAGGGTTTAAGGCTGGCTTCACGTTCAAATGATAAAGTCCCCCAGTCCGGATGTCAAAACGCAACTTTGGCAGACAGAAAAAAACATCAACAAACCAAAAATGTGGACAAGGATTTTACAAGCTGCACCACACTGCACTTTCAAAAGCATTTACATTCGTGTTAGACGCAGGAATTGCCTTTGATTTGCGCGCTTACGAACGCCATGGAAAACGAAACAAAACTAAAGCCCTCAGCTCCTGCACTTGATTATAGTCCCGTTACGTGTCGAAGCAGGAATTTACGTCATCCTACCACTGTAACACGGGGAATAGAGGGAAATGAGCACAAGCTACGAATTGTCTCAATCACTCCCTACAGTAGTAAGACGCCTGGAAGCGTGCACCCCCATCATTAATCTTTGCGCATCTGTGCAAGGTAAACTCTGTAGCAGTCTCTGAAACGGCTCAAAGGAAACACGTGATTGATTCCATGTGCATCTGGGGTTCATTTCTTATTTACATTTAATTCAAGGGAAAGGCTTGGGTCAGTTTCAGACGGCCTCCAACAGCGAGATTCAAGCGCCCCACCTTCAGCCCAATCTGCGCCGCCAGAACGCCAACGGCTCCTCTGGTCTCCGGGGTGCGGTTGTGACCCCGTAACCTAAAGTGTTGGTGGCAGACAAATGGAGACTAACAGGTGATGTCCTAGGACATGACTACATTGTGACACTCGGTGGGGATGGTGACCATTGCTTGGAAAAGAGTGCGAGGCCCCTTTAGAAAAACATTTTGTTAACAGGCATTCTGCCTTAGTCCAAACACCTATAGCTTGCAAAGCGCATGCTATTAGACAGGCACCTCTGCAAGACCTTAAGAGTCTCTTAAACTAGTGATAGTAAGGTGTTCCCAATGGGCGATGTTTGGCTTTCAAATCATCTCTCTGTGGAAGCGCCGAGATGCAGCTGTTTAAGGCTTAGAAGCAGCTGACTGTTTCACTACCTAGCGGATTACTGTCAGTCAGGGAGCTCAGAGGTGAAAAGCCTGTCTGAGAGACAATTCGCCGTCGATGAGTTCAATATGTTCCGTACCAGCTCGGCGCAACTGAGATCATCTTGGTAGCCGTGTAGCTCAGATGAGTGAGAGCGTGTGTGTGTGTACCACCGTGATTGGATGCCGGTCCTTCTCAGGTTACAGTAAACCTTCTGCTGCCTAACTTCCCTAATTTTGGGGATCCCTTTGAAAAAGCAAAGGAAAAAAAACTGGCTCTTCATCAGCATGATCGACCTCACCCAGTGTGGCGCAGTGGCCTAATGGCTAAGACACTGGCCTCCTAAGCCAGGGATTGTGGGTTTGAGTACCATCTGGGGTGCTCCTGTCCCATTTTGAGCGTACAAATGTCCTTTTGATTTGCAAAGCTACAACCCCACCTTACTCAGTGAGCGTCTCTTCTTTTCTCTCACATACAGTTGGGAGAAAAACTTTTGTAAACAGCCCTTCGGAATGATGTGTATTTCTGCATGAATGGCTCCTAACATGTGATCTTATCTTTATCTAAGTCATAATAATTAATAAAGAGAGTCTGATTTAACAAACAACACACGCCCAACATTTGACATTGCTGTTTCTTTATTGACCAAATGGTTTAAACAATCAAGGTCATTGATGGAAAAAGTACGTGAACCCTTATATTAAGGAGCTAGTGGAACCTCCTTTATGACAAAAACCTCAATCCCCACTTTCTGTAGCGGCTGGTCAGACCTGAGCAGCGGTTAGGAGGTATTTTGGCCTATTCCTCTATGCAAAACTGTTTCAGTTCATGTATATTTTTGGGATGTCTTGCGCTGAACGGCCTGCTTCAGATCACGCCACAGCACTTCAATGGGATTGGGGTCAGGACTCTTACTTGGCCATCCCAAAATACGGAATTTCTTCTGTTTCAGCCACTCTGTTGTTGATGTACTCCTTTGTTTTTGTCATGCTGCATGACCCAGCCTCTTTCGAGTTTTAGATCACAGGCAGACACCCTGACATTCTGCTGTAGAATTTCCTGATACATCTTGGAATTCATCGGTCCCTCGATGATTGCAAGCCGTACAGCCTCCGCCATGTTTCCCAGGTGGGATGAGGTTTTGGAGTTGGTATGCAGTGTTTTGTTATCTCCAAACATAACGCTGTGCACATTTACCAACAAGTTCAACTTTTGTCATGTCTGTCCACAGAACATTGTTCCAGGAGTTGCTGTGGAACATCCATGTGGTCTTTAGCAAACTTGAGAGGGGCAGTGGTGGTTTTTTTTGGGGGGAGAGCAGTGGTTTCCTCCGTGGTGACCTCGCATGATCACCGCTCCTGTTCAGATTTCTTCTTATGGTGGACTCATGGACACAGACGTAAGACAAAGTCAACCACCTGTTCGCTAGATCCCATCCCCACTCAGCTAGTCAAAGATTCCCTCGAAGGACTGGCAGGACCTATAATTAGTATGATGAATGCATCGCTTGCGTCAGGCGTTGTACCTGATCAATTTAAGGTAGCGGTTGTTAGACCGCTCCTTAAGAAGTCAAATTTGGATCCACAAGTTCTTAACAACTACAGGCCTGTCTCAAAGGTCCCATTTCAATCTAAAAGTTTTGAGAGAATAGTTGTTGCCCAATGTCAATCGTATCTGGATTCAAATAATATACTTGAGAAATTTCAATCTGCTTTCTGAAACTGCATTAACGAGAGTCGTAAATGATATTCTCTTAGCTACTGATGTGGGGAATGCAACAGTGCTTGTGCTTCTAGATCTTAGAGCTGCCTTTGACACGGTTGACCTCTCTGTTTTGTTACACAGGCTTGAGTTTGAGGTTGGCTTATCTGGAACCGTCCTTCAGTGGTTTACTTCACATTTTACTCATCGTTTTCATTATGTTCAAATATCTAATAATTGTACTGCTTCATCAACGTCACCAGTTCAATTTGGGGTACCAGACGGATCAGTGCCGGGGCCAATATTGCTCTCTCTCTCTACATGCTGCTGCTAGGTAGGATAATACGAAAAAATAATATGAACTTTCATTCATATGCTGATGACACTCAAATAAACATTTTGTTCACACCAAACGACAACTTTTCTATTATCACTTTAGTTAAATGCATTAATGAAGGAAAGACTTGGATGTGTGAAAACTTTTTGTTACTCAACTCTGAGAAAAATGAGGATCTGTTGATCGGAGGCAACAATACTGATAGGACTACTATAACTTCAGCACTTAACTCAGAGGATTTAAACATTTGCCTCAAAGAGACAGCACGTAACCTAAGTGGCATATTAGACACAAGGCTCTTAACAACTTGCATTGTTAAGTGCCTTGAGACAACCTTGTTGTGAAAGGTGCTATATAGAAATACATTGATTTGAACTGAATTGACAATGTAAAATGTTGTGTGTGTTGTTTGTTAAACAAGACTGTCTTTATTTATTATTATGCGTCAGATGAAGATCAGATCACATTTTAAGAGCCAATCATGTAGAAATCCAGATCATTCGCGTTTTAAAAGTTGCGGGAAAAGTGAAACAGGTGCTTTTCCTTTGTTGCGCAGACACACGACGACACCGTAGGCGGCAGGACTCGAAGCTTCGCAGGGAGACCCCAATGGATTTCTAGTCCATCGCCCTAACCACTCGGCCGCCGCCGCCGCCACTGCCTTTTTGATGCAGTCTAACATAGAGTGCCGGGCAGCGGCGGAAACCTTTTTCAAAGTCGCTTTCCGTTTAACAACAACAAAAAAAACTTTCACAAAATGCATGCTAGCAGACAAATGCGCCTCAGAGGACTTAAGGCTGGCTTCAAGTTGGAATGATAAAGTCTCCCCGTCCGGTCAGGAAAAGGGAACTTTGTTAGACAGAAAGAAGGAAGTAACAATAACGGAGAATTGTGTGCAAGGATTTTAGAAGCTGCGCAGCCCTGCAGTTTCAATAGCCCTTTTATTCGTGTTAGATGCTGGAATTGCCTTTTTTTGACGCTCTTACGAATGCGATGTCAACGAAAACAGAACAAAGCACAAAAAACCCTCAAGTCCTGCAGTTGGATAGAATGCCGTTACGCGTCCAAGCCGTATTTGACTTCATCCTACCATTGCAACACGGGGCGTATATGGAAACGAACACACGCTACGAATTGTCTCTAATCAGTCCCTACAGTTGTAAGGCGCCTGGAAGCGTGCACCCCCATCATTAATCTTTGCGCATCTGTGCAAGGTAAACTCTGGAGCAGTCTTTGAAACGGCTCAAAGGAAACACGTGATTGATTCCATGTGCATCTGGGGTTCATTTATTTATTTACATTTAATTCAAGGGAAAGGCTTGGGTCAGTTTCAGACGGCCTCCAACAGCGAGATTCAAGCGCCCCACCTTCAGCCCAATCTGCGCCGCCAGAACGACAACGGCTCCTCTGCTCTCCGGGGTGCGGTTGTGACCCCGTAACCTAAAGTGTTGGTGGCAGACAAATGGAGACTAACAGGTGACATCCTAGGACATGACTACGTTGTGACACTCGGTGGGGATGGTGACCATTGCTTGGAAAAGAGTGCGAGGCCCCTTTAGAAAAACATTTTGTTAACAGGCATTCTGCCTCAGCCTAAACACCTATAGCTTGCAAAGCGCATGCTATTAGACAGGCACCTCTGCAAGACCTTAAGAGTCTCTTAACCTAGTGATAGTAAGGTGTTCCCAATGGGCGATGTTCGGCTTTCAAATCATCTCTCCGTGGAAGCACCGAGATGCAACTGTTTAAGGTTTAGAAGCAGCTGACTGTTTCACTACCTAGCTGATTACTGTCAGTCAGGGAGCTCAGAGGTGAAAAGCCTGTCTGAGAGACAATTCGCCGTCGATCAGTTCAATATGTTCCGTACCAGCTCGGCGCACCTGAGATCATCTTGGTAGCCGTGTAGCTCAGATGAGTGAGAGCGTGTGTGTGTGTACCACCGTGATTGGATGCCGGTCCTTCTCAGGTCACAGTAAACCTTCTGCTGCCTAACTTTCCTAATTTTGGGGATCCCTTTGAAAAAGCAAAGGAAAAAAAAAACTGGCTCTTCATCAGCGTGATCGACCCAACCCAGTGTGCCCCAGTGGCCTAATGGATAAGGCACTGGCCTCCTAAGCCAGGGATTGTGGGTTCGAGTCCCATCTGGGGTGCTACTGTCCCTTTTTGAGCGTACAAATGTCCTTTTGATTTGCAAAGCTGCAACCCCACCTTACTCAGTGAGCGTCTCTGCTTTTCTCTCACATACAGTTGGGAGATGTCTTGCACTGAACGGCCTGCTTCAGATCACGCCACAGCACTTCAATGGGATTGGGGTCAGGACTCTTACTCGGCCATCCCAAAATACGGAATTTCTATTGTTTCAGCCACTCTGTTGTTGATGTACTCCTTTGTTTTTGTCATGCTGCATGACCCAGCGTCTTTCGAGTTTTAGATCACAGGCAGACACCCTGACATTCTGCTGTAGAATTTCCTGATACATCTTGGAATTCATCGGTCCCTCGATGATTGCAAGCCGTACAGCCTCCGCTATGCTTCCCAGGTGGGATGAGGTTTTGGAGTTGGTATGCAGTGTTTTGTTATCTCCAAACATAACGTTGTGCACATTTACCAACATGTTCAACTTTTGTCACTGTCCACAGAACATTGTTCCAGGAGTTGCTGTGGAACATCCATGTGGTCTTTAGCAAACTTGAGAGGGGCAGTGGTGGTTTTTTTGGGGGGGAGAGCAGTGGTTTCCTCCATGGTGACCTCGCATGATCACCACTCCTGTTCAGATTTCTTCTTATGGTGGACTCATAAACACAGACGTAAGACAAAGTCAACCACCTGTTCGCTAGATCCCATCCCCACTCAGCTAGTCAAAGATTCCCTCGAAGGACTGGCAGGACCTATAATTAGTATGATGAATGCATCGCTTGCGTCAGGCGTTGTACCTGATCAATTTAAGGTAGCGGTTGTTAGACCGCTCTTAAGAAGTCAAATTTGGATCAACAAGTTCTTAACAACTACAGGCCTGTCTCAAAGGTCCCATTTCAATCTAAAAGTCTTGGGAGAATAGTTGTTGCCCAACGTCAATCATATCTGGATTCAAATAATATACTTGAGAAATTTTAGTCTGGTTTCTGAAACTGCATTAACAAGAGTCGTAAATGATATTCTCTTAGCTACTGATGCAGGGAATGCAACAGTGCTTGTGCTTTGCTTCTAGATCTTAGAGCTGCCTTTGACACGGTTGACCTCTCTGTTTTGTTACACAGGCTTGAGTTTGAGGTTGGCTTATCTGGAACCGTCCTTCAGTGGTTTACTTCACATTTTACTCATCGTTTTCATTATGTTCAAATATCTAATAATTGTACTGCTTCATCAACGTCACCAGTTCAATTTGGGGTACCAGATGGATCAGTGCCGGGACCAATATTGCTCTCTCTCTCTACATGCTGCTGCTAGGTAGGATAATAAGAAAAAATAATATGAACTTTCATTCATATGCTGATGACACTCAAATAAACATTTTGTTTCCACCAAATGACAACTCTTCTATTATCACTTTAGTTAAATGCATTAAGGAAGGAAATACTTGGATGTGTGAAAACTTTTTGTTACTCAACTCTGAGAAAAATGAGGATCTGTTGATCGGAGGCAACAATACTGATAGGACTACTATAACTTCAGCACTTAACTCAGAGGATTTAAACATCTGCCTCAAAGAGACAGCACGTTACCTAGGCGGCATATTAGACACAAGGCTCTTAACAACTTGCATTGTTAAGTGCCTTGGGACAACCTTGTTGTGAAAGGTGCTATATAGAAATACATTGATTTGAATTGAATTGACAATGTAAAATGTTGTGTGTGTTGTTTGTTAAACAAGACTGTCTTTATTTATCAAAAAATAAAAGGAATTTGCTAGGAATGCAAACGTTAGGTTGCGCTTCTTCATGCTGCATCGTCGGCATGAGTGGAGCTTTTTAAACGTCTGTACTTACTGTGCCCCATAAGAAATCGTTTGTCCCCATTCAAAAGAGATTGTGCGATGTCCTGCAGTGTTCGCAAAGCAAACCTTTGACAGTTTGAAAAGAGGAATTTATTCTGCTTCCTGTGCGTGCAGTAGTTACAAAGTTGAACGTCTTTACACGATCTGCTGCAGTTTTCAGTGGGCGGGCTTTGTCAGAGGGCTTGGAAAAACGCACTGTGTTTCGGCTCGGGAAACATCATGAGAAGTGTCCTGCATGTTTTCTGTGTATAGCTGTCTTTTAACGCATACAGAATTCATTCGAAATCATTGATTTCTCCAATTAACAAGGTTCCCTTAAAGGATGAGTCAAAGTAACGTCTAATCGGATTAGTTTCCTTAGAGCTGGTTCAGAGTTTGCTCAAGAGTTTACCTTTCACAGATGCGCAAAGAAAAATGTTGGGGGTGCACGCTTCAAGGTGCCTTACAGCTGTAGGGAGTGATTCGAGACGATTTATGGCGTGTGCTCGTTCCCATATACCGTACGCCCCGGGGTGCAGTGCTAAGATGAATTACAATACCGCTTGGGCACGTAACGGCGTAACACGCAAGTGCGGGACGTGAGGCTTTTCGTTTGTTCATTTTGTTTTGCTCTGCTTTGCTTTGTTTCGTGGTCAAGAGGCGTAAGGTAAGTCGTAATCCAGGGAGAACACTGGTGGCAAACAGTCCGAGGTGAGAGGCGAGGTCCAAAGTCGAAAAGGCAGAAGGGGAGTCCAATATCCAGAATAAACGAGGTAATGGAAAAAACGCCAGGTAGAGCTCTCAAGGAGTAGACTCAATACCAGCGGGAAGCAAGTAAAGATGGTAAAAATAGCACTGCGTACCCCACGGTGGAGTGTGTGCAGGTGGGTTAACTCGTGTGGCGGCGTTTGTTAATAATCACCCTCTGCTGGTGCTGTTTAGATTGCTTAAGAGTTGGTCTTAACTGCCTGGCGGTCATGACAAGCTCCTCTTTAAGCTGTGGTTTAGTTTTGCATTCATGTGTTTCTAGAGCAGTTATTTATGGGGGTGGGTGGGTCCTTCACAGAGGCTCAGGACAAATCCCCTGCATGAAAGTCTACTGTGTGCGTTCAAACAGTCACAGGTCAAGAGCCAGGCAGGAGGACAATGGACAGATGAGCCAACGAACTAAAAATAAAAGAACAGATATGAAAAAGCCACCATCTTTTTCTTTTTGACATTTTCCGACTTTCATGCAAGCCAGGACAAAGTTGCTCGTAGCTACTTGTGGATTCAAATACTCTATCGAGTGCTTTGATGAGTTTTTGCAATTTGATTGTCGTCCTGTCAGCCTGTTTCTGTTTTTTTTTTTTCAATCTAGGGATGGAAAGTATGAGGGAAATGATGGAGCAATCAATAACCGCTCCGGAAAAATGGCAGAAAGAAATGGTCCGTCACTAAGGACATTTGTGAAGCAGAGGAGTGACATCACCACAAAGGCGACTTATTCTGCTGATCGTTTTGGTGAATAATGATTGAGGCGTGTTAAGAGAAAGGTAGCTGCGTCAGCATGCTTAGGCTGCAAAGGATAAAGCAAAGGTTTACTCCATGCTGAAAAGAGAAGAAAAGAAGCACAACGTTTCGACTGTGGAGCCTTCTGCGCCATCTTCTTTAGCGATGGTGATGATGTTTACATTGGAAAAACTGAGACACGCATACTGGAGGGGCTTGAACCACCAACTTTTCAGCACCACAGAGTCTGACAGTCTTTTGTGCACCCTACATTTGCAGGTTTATGGTCAAAGAAAACAATCACTTGCGCTTCTTGCAGCCGGCAATCTTTTTCCACTGACAACCAAGAAATGGATTTCATCTTTCACAAGCTGTATGGATTTCTTCAAAAACAAGTTATTCCAGAAAGGAAATGAATTCTTGCATTAAACTGAACCAAGCTGTACATGTTTGTCTGAAATGAGACATTCGGCACAACAAGACACGGAGAGAGGCACCGCTGGTATTCAGACCCAGGATCGCCTGCTTACTAGGCGGGCACTTTAAGCCACTAGGGAACAGCGCCAGCGGAGCACCGCGCTTTTACAGACACTTGGACACATCTGCGTTCGGTGTGCACTTAACCTGCTCTCTGAACCCGTTGCCTCCGTCCCATTTAATAGCAGAACTGACGCCAAGAGAAATGATGAGAAATGGCATTTATCGGGCACTTTTCATGTCCAAGGAGCTCAATGCCCTTGACACCTCCCCAAGGCGACAGAGCTGTGCATTCTTTGGCGACACCATTTTTTCTTTTGTTTAATTTCTATACTTATTGATAGAATAAAAACGATATGTCATGTACTGTAAGGGAAATGTCTCTTTTCATGGGGAAAGCTAGCACCAGCAAATGTTGTGTTTAGAAGAAGTGATTTAACATGACACGTGACCTAATTTACCGGAGCAAAAGCTCACCCAGCAAGCCCTGCTTTACTTCTACAGGAGAGAAGTACTGTAGAGTCTGCAAGATGTTCAGCTGGGTAGCTACGTCAGCATGCCTCGGCTGCAAAGGAACAAGTACTAGGTTTATTGCATGCTGAAAAGAGAAGAACGGAAACGCAGCGTTTCGACTGTGAGGTCTTCTCACACCTGAAGAAGCCTCACACCTGTAAAAGGCTCCATGGTTTTCTTTCTTCTCTTTTCAACATGGAATACACCTATTGTCTGCAAGATGTGACAATTTCATGGTGTTTTGGAAGAAAACCTTTTTTCTTTGAATTCAAAATCAATCGGAATTTCAGCACAACACATCAACACTTTTTCTGATTTAAGGAGATGATATTTTAAACCTGACAAAAATAGTAGGAAACACAAGTTTCTTGCTGTGAAAATTTAGATGGGGAAGTGTACTACTAGTAGCAGTGTAGAGCTCTCTGTGGTGGAGTGCAAGCGCATGTTCTATGGGCCAGTGGCGTAATGGATAACGCGTCTGACTTCGGATCAGAAGATTGTAGGTTCGAGTCCTGCCTGGCTCGTGAGGCTTTTAAACCTCTCAGGTTCCTAGGTAACAAGTTGCCGTCATGTATATGAACTATAGAAAAGCATTTGCCACAACCCGTAAATTAGCACGCAAGTGCGGGCTGGTGAACACAGAACTGTATGGAGATCATCTCCAGCTCCGAGCTCAATTGCAATGAAAAAACATGCAGAACAGAACTGGAGAGCAGCTGAATTTGTGCTCAGTAGGGTGGGGAGGACTCAGCATTGCTATTGTTCTAATTGGCATGAACTGCAGGGGATCTGAATCAGAACATGTCAGTCAGTTTGATCATTGCGTCAATATGTAGGCCACGTTAATACAGAATTATTACTTTGTCTGTCTCGTCTTTGTATATAGCTGAATGTCCCTGACAATTTCATGTTAGTTTTTAAGAACGACATTGGTGCTAATATATACATATATAGCATATAAGGAACACGTAAAAGTTTAGTCCATGCTGAAAAGATAAGAAAACCGCCACAACGTTTCATCTTGGAATAAATCTTTACTTGTTGTTTTGCAGCCTACCCATTCTGACCTAACTCCTCCCTTGAAATTCCCTAACAGATAAGGGTACGTAACGGCTCATGCGATGCTCAGTTGCAATTTGTCCCAAAACAAACAAGAACAGCAGCTGAGGGTTTGAGTTTGAACATGCACTGTATTAAAGCAGCTTTTATTTCCATTGATAAATGCTAGATATTCCTACAGAGATTCTCTCGGTGAGTAAGCGATTCCTGTTTCTGTTTCTATTTCTGTTTCATATATACAGTATATATATGTTACATGTGTCTCTGCAATAGTATTAATGTGTAATACACTATCAGGGGCTGCTTTTTTGTGCACCTCATCTACAACAAGGGTTTTTTTTTCATTTATGTTTGTGGACCTTCACCATTTGAGGAAGTGAGTTAGATAAGAAAGTTACAGGTATGGTGAGCAATGACTGACAAAGGCACGTACTGCGTATTCCTTACAGAAGTGTAAGCAATTTGTTCTAAAAAACACCGGCTAAAGTCCAACATCGTTAGCAATCTTATTACTTAAACAGAATTAACATCAATAAACTGTAAGGTGCTGGTACATGCGAGTAGATTTGATCTTCTATTAAACAAAAATGCAATTACAGCTCTAAAAAGGTCAACCTAGACTTCTGTAACAGATCTGTTCAGGTCATCGCTGTTTCTCTGACCTTGTGAGTCTTTGGAATTTTAAAAGTGTATTTTGCTTGCCTTTCATGTGGTCTGTGTACAAGTCACTGTGGCGTATGCGGTCCTACACAGCCTTGCTATAGACGTGACGAGCCTCCGCTATGTTGCAATGGAGAACAGGTTCAGTACGGAGCTGCCGAGAAAATTCAGCTGGAAAGCTCGTTGCAGAAAAGCATCGTTCTCTGTGTCCAGCGGCAAAGCGTCCATCGTGGGTGCTGAAGAATCGATTTCACAGGCTGTGGGTCCAGGCGATTTAGAGTGTTAAAGGTCCCAGCGAAAACGAAACGGCGCTGGTCCTTTTACACGCACGCACGCAACCAAATGCAAAGGACGCCGTAGTCGGCAGGATTTGAACCTGCGCGGGGAGACCCCAACGGATTTCAAGTCCGTCACCTTAACCACTCGGCCACGACTACAGCAAGCGCCGCGGCCGCTGCCTTCTTGCTACAATCGAACAGGGAGTGCGAGGCGGCGGCGGCAGCGGAGGCAACTTTTTTCAAGTTCGCTCTCCGTTTAAGAAACCTTTTACGCCATACGTGCAAGCACACACACACACACCTCAGAGGACTTAAGGGTGGCTTCAAGTTGGAATGATAAAGTCTCCCCGTTCGGACATGAAAACAGAACGTTCTTAGACAGAAAGCAATCAACAACAGAGACATCTGGACGACGATTTTAGTCACTGCACTTTGAATAGCATTTTTACTCCAGTTACAGGAGATGCACCAATGGCCCTTGACCTACGCTCTTACCAATGCCTTGAACATTCAAACAAAACAGCCCTCAAGTCCTGCGGTTTAATATAACGCTGTTACGTGTCGAGGCAGTATTTGACTCTGTCCTACCGTTGAGACACGGGGCGTATATGGAAATGAACACATGCTACGGATCGTCTCTAATCGGTCCCTACAGTTGGAAGGCTCCTTGAAGCGTGCACCCCCATCATTCATCTTTGCGCATCTGTGAAAGGTAGACTCTTGAGCAATGTTTGAGCCAGCTCTAAGGCAACTAGTGCTATTGGACAGACACCTCTGGAAGATCCTAAGAGTCTCTTAACACCACTTCCAGCAGCAAGCTTAATTGTTCGCTGGAGGTCTCCCACCCAGGTACTGACCAGGCAAAGAATCACCAGTACATTGAATGAGGAAGTTAATCCTGAAATCCAATTACATATCTCAAGGTAAGACAAATCCATAAGAACATGTCTTAGTATTACTTCGTTTACATTAGTATGGCACTGAGTTGGAGCTCCTCTTTAAGCTGTGGTTTAGTTTTGCATTCATGTGTTTCTAGAGCAGTTATTTATGGGGGTGGGTGGGTCTTTCACAGAGGCTCAGGACAAATCCCCCGCCTGAAAGTCTAATGTGTGCGTTCAGACAGTCACAGGTCAAGAGCCAGGCAGGAGGACAATGGACAGAAGAGCCAACGAACTAAAAATAAAAGAACAGATATGAAAAAGCCACCATCTTTGTCTTTTTGACATTTTCCGACTTTCATACAAGCCAGGACAAAGTTGCTCGTAGCTACTTGTGGATTCAAATACTCTATCGAGTGCTTTGATGAGTTTTTGCAATTTGATTGTCGTCCTGTCAGCCTGTTTCTGTTTTTTTTTTTCAATCTAGGGATGGAAAGTATGAGGGAAATGATGGAGCAATCAATAACCGCTCCGGAAAAATGGCAGAAAGAAATGGTCCGTCACTAAGGACATTTGTGAAGCAGAGGAGTGACATCACCACAAAGGCGACACATTCTGCTGATGGTTTTGGTGAATAATGATTGAGGTGCGTTAAGAGAAAGGTAGCTGTGTCAGCATGCGTAGGCTGCAAAGGATCAAGCAAAGGTTTACTCCATGCTGAAAAGAGAAGAAAAGAAGCACAACGTTTCGACTGTGGAGCCTTCTGCGCCATCTTCTTTAGCGGTGATGATGTTTACATTGGAAAAACTGAGACATGCGTCCCTGGGTGGGCTTGAACCACCAACCTTTCGGTTAACAGCCGAACGCGCTAACCGATTGCGCCACAGAGACTGACGGCCGCTTGTGCTCCCTACATTTGCAGGTTTATGGTCAAAGAAAACAATCACTTGCGCTTCTTGCAGCCGGCAATCTTTTTCCACTGACAACCAAGAAATGGATTTCATCTTTCACAAGCTGTATGGATTTCTTCAAAAACAAGTTATTCCAGAAAGGAAATGAATTCTTGCATTAAACTGAACCAAGCTGTACATGTTTGTCTGAAATGAGACATTCGGCACAACAAGACACGGAGAGAGGCACCGCTGGTATTTAGACCCAGGATCGCCTGCTTACTAGGCGGGCACTTTAAGCCACTAGGGAACAGCGCCAGCGGAGCACCGCGCTTTTACAGACACTTGGACACATCTGCGTTCGGTGTGCACTTAACCTGCTCTCTGAACCCGTTGCCTCCGTCCCATTTAATAGCAGAACTGACGCCAAGAGAAATGATGAGAAATGGCATTTATCGGGCACTTTTCATGTCCAAGGAGCTCAATGCCCTTGACACCTCCCCAAGGCGACAGAGCTGTGCATTCTTTGGCGACACCATTTTTTCTTTTGTTTAATTTCTATACTTATTGATAGAATAAAAACGATATGTCATGTACTGTAAGGGAAATGTCTCTTTTCATGGGGAAAGCTAGCACCAGCAAATGTTGTGTTTAGAAGAAGTGATTTAACATGACACGTGACCTAATTTACCGGAGCAAAAGCTCACCCAGCAAGCCCTGCTTTACTTCTACAGGAGAGAAGTACTGTAGAGTCTGCAAGATGTTCAGCTGGGTAGCTACGTCAGCATGCCTCGGCTGCAAAGGAACAAGTACTAGGTTTATTGCATGCTGAAAAGAGAAGAACGGAAACACAGCGTTTCGACTGTGAGGTCTTCTCACACCTGAAGAAGCCTCACACCTGTAAAAGGCTCCATGGTTTTCTTTCTTCTCTTTTCAACATGGAATACACCTATTGTCTGCAAGATGTGACAATTTCATGGTGTTTTGGAAGAAAACCTTTTTTCTTTGAATTCAAAATCAATCGGAATTTCAGCACAACACATCAACACTTTTTCTGTTTTAAGGAGATGATATTTTAAACCTGACAAAAATAGTAGGAAACACAAGTTTCTTGCTGTGAAAATTTAGATGGGGAAGTGTACTACTAGTAGCAGTGTAGAGCTCTCTGTGGTGGAGTGCAAGCGCATGTTCTATGGGCCAGTGGCGTAATGGATAACGCGTCTGACTTCGGATCAGAAGATTGTAGGTTCGAGTCCTGCCTGGCTCGTGAGGCTTTTAAACCTCTCAGGTTCCTAGGTAACAGGTTGCCGTCATGTATATGAACTATAGAAAAGCATTTGCCACAACCCGTAAATTAGCACGCAAGTGCGGGCTGGTGAACACAGAACTGTATGGAGATCATCTCCAGCTCCGAGCTCAATTGCAATGAAAAAACATGCAGAACAGAACTGGAGAGCAGCTGAATTTGTGCTCAGTAGGGTGGGGAGGACTCAGCATTGCTATTGTTCTAATTGGCATGAACTGCAGGGGATCTGAATCAGAACATGTCAGTCAGTTTGATCATTGCGTCAATATGTAGGCCACGTTAATACAGAATTATTACTTTGTCTGTCTCGTCTTTGTATATAGCTGAATGTCCCTGACAATTTCATGTTAGTTTTTAAGAACGACATTGGTGCTAATATATACATATATAGCATATAAGGAACACGTAAAAGTTTAGTCCATGCTGAAAAGATAAGAAAACCGCCACAACGTTTCATCTTGGAATAAATCTTTACTTGTTGTTTTGCAGCCTACCCATTCTGACCTAACTCCTCCCTTGAAATTCCCTAACAGATAAGGGTACGTAACGGCTCATGCGATGCTCAGTTGCAATTTGTCCCAAAACAAACAAGAACAGCAGCTGAGGGTTTGAGTTTGAACATGCACTGTATTAAAGCAGCTTTTATTTCCATTGATAAATGCTAGATATTCCTACAGAGATTCTCCAGGTGAGTAAGCGATTCCTGTTTCTGTTTCTATTTCTGTTTCATATATACAGTATATATATGTTACATGTGTCTCTGCAATAGTATAAATGTGTTATACACTATCAGGGGCTGCTTTTTTGTGCACCTCATCTACAACAAGGGTTTTTTTTTCATTTATGTTTGTGGACCTTCACCATTTGAGGAAGTGAGTTAGATAAGAAAGTTACAGGTATGGTGAGCAATGACTGACAAAGGCACGTACTGCGTATTCCTTACAGAAGTGTAAGCAATTTGTTCTAAAAAACACCGGCTAAAGTCCAACATCGTTAGCAATCTTATTACTTAAACAGAATTAACATCAATAAACTGTAAGGTGCTGGTACATGCGAGTAGATTTGATCTTCTATTAAACAAAAATGCAATTACAGCTCTAAAAAGGTCAACCTAGACTTCTGTAACAGATCTGTTCAGGTCATCGCTGTTTCTCTGACCTTGTGAGTCTTTGGAATTTTAAAAGTGTATTTTGCTTGCCTTTCATGTGGTCTGTGTACAAGTCACTGTGGCGTATGCGGTCCTACACAGCCTTGCTATAGACGTGACGAGCCTCCGCTATGTTGCAATGGAGAACAGGTTCAGTACGGAGCTGCCGAGAAAATTCAGCTGGAAAGCTCGTTGCAGAAAAGCATCGTTCTCTGTGTCCAGCGGCAAAGCGTCCATCGTGGGTGCTGAAGAATCGATTTCACAGGCTGTGGGTCCAGGCGATTTAGAGTGTTAAAGGTCCCAGCGAAAACGAAACGGCGCTGGTCCTTTTACACGCACGCACGCAACCAAATGCAAAGGACGCCGTAGTCGGCAGGATTTGAACCTGCGCGGGGAGACCCCAACGGATTTCAAGTCCGTCACCTTAACCACTCGGCCACGACTACAGCAAGCGCCGCGGCCGCTGCCTTCTTGCTACAATCGAACAGGGAGTGCGAGGCGGCGGCGGCAGCGGAGGCAACTTTTTTCAAGTTCGCTCTCCGTTTAAGAAACCTTTTACGCCATACGTGCAAGCACACACACACACACCTCAGAGGACTTAAGGGTGGCTTCAAGTTGGAATGATAAAGTCTCCCCGTTCGGACATGAAAACAGAACGTTCTTAGACAGAAAGCAATCAACAACAGAGACATCTGGACGACGATTTTAGTCACTGCACTTTGAATAGCATTTTTACTCCAGTTACAGGAGATGCACCAATGGCCCTTGACCTACGCTCTTACCAATGCCTTGAACATTCAAACAAAACAGCCCTCAAGTCCTGCGGTTTAATATAACGCTGTTACGTGTCGAGGCAGTATTTGACTCTGTCCTACCGTTGAGACACGGGGCGTATATGGAAATGAACACATGCTACGGATCGTCTCTAATCGGTCCCTACAGTTGGAAGGCTCCTTGAAGCGTGCACCCCCATCATTCATCTTTGCGCATCTGTGAAAGGTAGATTCTTGAGCAATGTTTGAGCCAGCTCTAAGGCAACTAGTGCTATTGGACAGACACCTCTGGAAGATCCTAAGAGTCTCTTAACACCACTTCCAGCAGCAAGCTTAATTGTTCGCTGGAGGTCTCCCACCCAGGTACTGACCAGGCAAAGAATCACCAGTACATTGAATGAGGAAGTTAATCCTGAAATCCAATTACATATCTCAAGGTAAGACAAATCCATAAGAACATGTCTTAGTATTACTTCGTTTACATTAGTATGGCACTGAGTTGGAGCTCCTCTTTAAGCTGTGGTTTAGTTTTGCATTCATGTGTTTCTAGAGCAGTTATTTATGGGGGTGGGTGGGTCTTTCACAGAGGCTCAGGACAAATCCCCCGCCTGAAAGTCTAATGTGTGCGTTCAGACAGTCACAGGTCAAGAGCCAGGCAGGAGGACAATGGACAGAAGAGCCAACGAACTAAAAATAAAAGAACAGATATGAAAAAGCCACCATCTTTGTCTTTTTGACATTTTCCGACTTTCATACAAGCCAGGACAAAGTTGCTCGTAGCTACTTGTGGATTCAAATACTCTATCGAGTGCTTTGATGAGTTTTTGCAATTTGATTGTCGTCCTGTCAGCCTGTTTCTGTTTTTTTTTTTTCAATCTAGGGATGGAAAGTATGAGGGAAATGATGGAGCAATCAATAACCGCTCCGGAAAAATGGCAGAAAGAAATGGTCCGTCACTAAGGACATTTGTGAAGCAGAGGAGTGACATCACCACAAAGGCGACACATTCTGCTGATGGTTTTGGTGAATAATGATTGAGGCGCGTTAAGAGAAAGGTAGCTGTGTCAGCATGCGTAGGCTGCAAACGATCAAGCAAAGGTTTACTCCATGCTGAAAAGAGAAGAAAAGAAGCACAACGTTTCGACTGTGGAGCCTTCTGCGCCATCTTCTTTAGCGGTGATGATGTTTACATTGGAAAAACGGAGACATGCGTCCCTGGGTGGGCTTGAACCACCAACCTTTCGGTTAACAGCCGAACGCGCTAACCGATTGCGCCACAGAGACTGACGGCCGCTTGTACTCCCTACATTTGCAGGTTTATGGTCAAAGAAAACAATCACTTGCGCTTCTTGCAGCCGGCAATCTTTTTCCACTGACAACCAAGAAATGGATTTCATCTTTCACAAGCTGTATGGATTTCTTCAAAAACAAGTTATTCCAGAAAGGAAATGAATTCTTGCATTAAACTGAACCAAGCTGTACATGTTTGTCTGAAATGATACATTCGGCACAACAAGACACGGAGAGAGGCACCGCTGGTATTCAGACCCAGGATCGCCTGCTTACTAGGCGGGCACTTTAAGCCACTAGGGAACAGCGCCAGCGGAGCACCGCGCTTTTACAGACACTTGGACACATCTGCGTTCGGTGTGCACTTAACCTGCTCTCTGAGCCCGTTGCCTCCGTCCCATTTAATAGCAGAACTGACGCCAAGAGAAATGATGAGAAATGGCATTTATCGGGCACTTTTCATGTCCAAGGAGTTCAATGCCCTTGACACCTCCCCAAGGCGACAGAGCTGTGCATTCTTTGGCGACACCATTTTTTCTTTTGTTTAATTTCTATACTTATTGATAGAATAAAAACGATATGTCATGTACTGTAAGGGAAATGTCTCTTTTCATGGGGAAAGCTAGCACCAGCAAATGTTGTGTTTAGAAGAAGTGATTTAACATGACACGTGACCTAATTTACCGGAGCAAAAGCTCACCCAGCAAGCCCTGCTTTACTTCTACAGGAGAGAAGTACTGTAGAGTCTGCAAGATGTTCAGCTGGGTAGCTACGTCAGCATGCCTCGGCTGCAAAGGAACAAGTACTAGGTTTATTGCATGCTGAAAAGAGAAGAACGGAAACACAGCGTTTCGACTGTGAGGTCTTCTCACACCTGAAGAAGCCTCACACCTGTAAAAGGCTCCATGGTTTTCTTTCTTCTCTTTTCAACATGGAATACACCTATTGTCTGCAAGATGTGACAATTTCATGGTGTTTTGGAAGAAAACCTTTTTTCTTTGAATTCAAAATCAATCGGAATTTCAGCACAACACATCAACACTTTTTCTGTTTTAAGGAGATGATATTTTAAACCTGACAAAAATAGTAGGAAACACAAGTTTCTTGCTGTGAAAATTTAGATGGGGAAGTGTACTACTAGTAGCAGTGTAGAGCTCTCTGTGGTGGAGTGCAAGCGCATGTTCTATGGGCCAGTGGCGTAATGGATAACGCGTTTGACTTCGGATCAGAAGATTGTAGGTTCGAGTCCTGCCTGGCTCGTGAGGCTTTTAAACCTCTCAGGTTCCTAGGTAACAGGTTGCCGTCATGTATATGAACTATAGAAAAGCATTTGCCACAACCCGTAAATTAGCACGCAAGTGCGGGCTGGTGAACACAGAACTGTATGGAGATCATCTCCAGCTCCGAGCTCAATTGCAATGAAAAAACATGCAGAACAGAACTGGAGAGCAGCTGAATTTGTGCTCAGTAGGGTGGGGAGGACTCAGCATTGCTATTGTTCTAATTGGCATGAACTGCAGGGGATCTGAATCAGAACATGTCAGTCAGTTTGATCATTGCGTCAATATGTAGGCCACGTTAATACAGAATTATTACTTTGTCTGTCTCGTCTTTGTATATAGCTGAATGTCCCTGACAATTTCATGTTAGTTTTTAAGAACGACATTGGTGCTAATATATACATATATAGCATATAAGGAACACGTAAAAGTTTAGTCCATGCTGAAAAGATAAGAAAACCGCCACAACGTTTCATCTTGGAATAAATCTTTACTTGTTGTTTTGCAGCCTACCCATTCTGACCTAACTCCTCCCTTGAAATTCCCTAACAGATAAGGGTACGTAACGGCTCATGCGATGCTCAGTTGCAATTTGTCCCAAAACAAACAAGAACAGCAGCTGAGGGTTTGAGTTTGAACATGCACTGTATTAAAGCAGCTTTTATTTCCATTGATAAATGCTAGATATTCCTACAGAGATTCTCCAGGTGAGTAAGCGATTCCTGTTTCTGTTTCTATTTCTGTTTCATATATACAGTATATATATGTTACATGTGTCTCTGCAATAGTATAAATGTGTTATACACTATCAGGGGCTGCTTTTTTGTGCACCTCATCTACAACAAGGGTTTTTTTTTCATTTATGTTTGTGGACCTTCACCATTTGAGGAAGTGAGTTAGATAAGAAAGTTACAGGTATGGTGAGCAATGACTGACAAAGGCACGTACTGCGTATTCCTTACAGAAGTGTAAGCAATTTGTTCTAAAAAACACCGGCTAAAGTCCAACATCGTTAGCAATCTTATTACTTAAACAGAATTAACATCAATAAACTGTAAGGTGCTGGTACATGCGAGTAGATTTGATCTTCTATTAAACAAAAATGCAATTACAGCTCTAAAAAGGTCAACCTAGACTTCTGTAACAGATCTGTTCAGGTCATCGCTGTTTCTCTGACCTTGTGAGTCTTTGGAATTTTAAAAGTGTATTTTGCTTGCCTTTCATGTGGTCTGTGTACAAGTCACTGTGGCGTATGCGGTCCTACACAGCCTTGCTATAGACGTGACGAGCCTCCGCTATGTTGCAATGGAGAACAGGTTCAGTACGGAGCTGCCGAGAAAATTCAGCTGGAAAGCTCGTTGCAGAAAAGCATCGTTCTCTGTGTCCAGCGGCAAAGCGTCCATCGTGGGTGCTGAAGAATCGATTTCACAGGCTGTGGGTCCAGGCGATTTAGAGTGTTAAAGGTCCCAGCGAAAACGAAACGGCGCTGGTCCTTTTACACGCACGCACGCAACCAAATGCAAAGGACGCCGTAGTCGGCAGGATTTGAACCTGCGCGGGGAGACCCCAACGGATTTCAAGTCCGTCACCTTAACCACTCGGCCACGACTACAGCAAGCGCCGCGGCCGCTGCCTTCTTGCTACAATCGAACAGGGAGTGCGAGGCGGCGGCGGCAGCGGAGGCAACTTTTTTCAAGTTCGCTCTCCGTTTAAGAAACCTTTTACGCCATACGTGCAAGCACACACACACACACCTCAGAGGACTTAAGGGTGGCTTCAAGTTGGAATGATAAAGTCTCCCCGTTCGGACATGAAAACAGAACGTTCTTAGACAGAAAGCAATCAACAACAGAGACATCTGGACGACGATTTTAGTCACTGCACTTTGAATAGCATTTTTACTCCAGTTACAGGAGATGCACCAATGGCCCTTGACCTACGCTCTTACCAATGCCTTGAACATTCAAACAAAACAGCCCTCAAGTCCTGCGGTTTAATATAACGCTGTTACGTGTCGAGGCAGTATTTGACTCTGTCCTACCGTTGAGACACGGGGCGTATATGGAAATGAACACATGCTACGGATCGTCTCTAATCGGTCCCTACAGTTGGAAGGCTCCTTGAAGCGTGCACCCCCATCATTCATCTTTGCGCATCTGTGAAAGGTAGATTCTTGAGCAATGTTTGAGCCAGCTCTAAGGCAACTAGTGCTATTGGACAGACACCTCTGGAAGATCCTAAGAGTCTCTTAACACCACTTCCAGCAGCAAGCTTAATTGTTCGCTGGAGGTCTCCCACCCAGGTACTGACCAGGCAAAGAATCACCAGTACATTGAATGAGGAAGTTAATCCTGAAATCCAATTACATATCTCAAGGTAAGACAAATCCATAAGAACATGTCTTAGTATTACTTCGTTTACATTAGTATGGCACTGAGTTGGAGCTCCTCTTTAAGCTGTGGTTTAGTTTTGCATTCATGTGTTTCTAGAGCAGTTATTTATGGGGGTGGGTGGGTCTTTCACAGAGGCTCAGGACAAATCCCCCGCCTGAAAGTCTAATGTGTGCGTTCAGACAGTCACAGGTCAAGAGCCAGGCAGGAGGACAATGGACAGAAGAGCCAACGAACTAAAAATAAAAGAACAGATATGAAAAAGCCACCATCTTTGTCTTTTTGACATTTTCCGACTTTCATACAAGCCAGGACAAAGTTGCTCGTAGCTACTTGTGGATTCAAATACTCTATCGAGTGCTTTGATGAGTTTTTGCAATTTGATTGTCGTCCTGTCAGCCTGTTTCTGTTCTTTTTTTTTCAATCTAGGGATGGAAAGTATGAGGGAAATGATGGAGCAATCAATAACCGCTCCGGAAAAATGGCAGAAAGAAATGGTCCGTCACTAAGGACATTTGTGAAGCAGAGGAGTGACATCACCACAAAGGCGACACATTCTGCTGATGGTTTTGGTGAATAATGATTGAGGCGCGTTAAGAGAAAGGTAGCTGTGTCAGCATGCGTAGGCTGCAAACGATCAAGCAAAGGTTTACTCCATGCTGAAAAGAGAAGAAAAGAAGCACAACGTTTCGACTGTGGAGCCTTCTGCGCCATCTTCTTTAGCGGTGATGATGTTTACATTGGAAAAACGGAGACATGCGTCCCTGGGTGGGCTTGAACCACCAACCTTTCGGTTAACAGCCGAACGCGCTAACCGATTGCGCCACAGAGACTGACGGCCGCTTGTACTCCCTACATTTGCAGGTTTATGGTCAAAGAAAACAATCACTTGCGCTTCTTGCAGCCGGCAATCTTTTTCCACTGACAACCAAGAAATGGATTTCATCTTTCACAAGCTGTATGGATTTCTTCAAAAACAAGTTATTCCAGAAAGGAAATGAATTCTTGCATTAAACTGAACCAAGCTGTACATGTTTGTCTGAAATGATACATTCGGCACAACAAGACACGGAGAGAGGCACCGCTGGTATTCAGACCCAGGATCGCCTGCTTACTAGGCGGGCACTTTAAGCCACTAGGGAACAGCGCCAGCGGAGCACCGCGCTTTTACAGACACTTGGACACATCTGCGTTCGGTGTGCACTTAACCTGCTCTCTGAGCCCGTTGCCTCCGTCCCATTTAATAGCAGAACTGACGCCAAGAGAAATGATGAGAAATGGCATTTATCGGGCACTTTTCATGTCCAAGGAGTTCAATGCCCTTGACACCTCCCCAAGGCGACAGAGCT
This sequence comes from Lepisosteus oculatus, assembly GCF_040954835.1. NCBI lineage: Eukaryota > Metazoa > Chordata > Actinopteri > Semionotiformes > Lepisosteidae > Lepisosteus > Lepisosteus oculatus. The sequence continues at coordinate 101,152 of NW_027167686.1, forward strand.
GTGCATTCTTTGGCGACACCATTTTTTCTTTTGTTTAATTTCTATACTTATTGATAGAATAAAAACGATATGTCATGTACTGTAAGGGAAATGTCTCTTTTCATGGGGAAAGCTAGCACCAGCAAATGTTGTGTTTAGAAGAAGTGATTTAACATGACACGTGACCTAATTTACCGGAGCAAAAGCTCACCCAGCAAGCCCTGCTTTACTTCTACAGGAGAGAAGTACTGTAGAGTCTGCAAGATGTTCAGCTGGGTAGCTACGTCAGCATGCCTCGGCTGCAAAGGAACAAGTACTAGGTTTATTGCATGCTGAAAAGAGAAGAACGGAAACACAGCGTTTCGACTGTGAGGTCTTCTCACACCTGAAGAAGCCTCACACCTGTAAAAGGCTCCATGGTTTTCTTTCTTCTCTTTTCAACATGGAATACACCTATTGTCTGCAAGATGTGACAATTTCATGGTGTTTTGGAAGAAAACCTTTTTTCTTTGAATTCAAAATCAATCGGAATTTCAGCACAACACATCAACACTTTTTCTGTTTTAAGGAGATGATATTTTAAACCTGACAAAAATAGTAGGAAACACAAGTTTCTTGCTGTGAAAATTTAGATGGGGAAGTGTACTACTAGTAGCAGTGTAGAGCTCTCTGTGGTGGAGTGCAAGCGCATGTTCTATGGGCCAGTGGCGTAATGGATAACGCGTTTGACTTCGGATCAGAAGATTGTAGGTTCGAGTCCTGCCTGGCTCGTGAGGCTTTTAAACCTCTCAGGTTCCTAGGTAACAGGTTGCCGTCATGTATATGAACTATAGAAAAGCATTTGCCACAACCCGTAAATTAGCACGCAAGTGCGGGCTGGTGAACACAGAACTGTATGGAGATCATCTCCAGCTCCGAGCTCAATTGCAATGAAAAAACATGCAGAACAGAACTGGAGAGCAGCTGAATTTGTGCTCAGTAGGGTGGGGAGGACTCAGCATTGCTATTGTTCTAATTGGCATGAACTGCAGGGGATCTGAATCAGAACATGTCAGTCAGTTTGATCATTGCGTCAATATGTAGGCCACGTTAATACAGAATTATTACTTTGTCTGTCTCGTCTTTGTATATAGCTGAATGTCCCTGACAATTTCATGTTAGTTTTTAAGAACGACATTGGTGCTAATATATACATATATAGCATATAAGGAACACGTAAAAGTTTAGTCCATGCTGAAAAGATAAGAAAACCGCCACAACGTTTCATCTTGGAATAAATCTTTACTTGTTGTTTTGCAGCCTACCCATTCTGACCTAACTCCTCCCTTGAAATTCCCTAACAGATAAGGGTACGTAACGGCTCATGCGATGCTCAGTTGCAATTTGTCCCAAAACAAACAAGAACAGCAGCTGAGGGTTTGAGTTTGAACATGCACTGTATTAAAGCAGCTTTTATTTCCATTGATAAATGCTAGATATTCCTACAGAGATTCTCCAGGTGAGTAAGCGATTCCTGTTTCTGTTTCTATTTCTGTTTCATATATACAGTATATATATGTTACATGTGTCTCTGCAATAGTATAAATGTGTTATACACTATCAGGGGCTGCTTTTTTGTGCACCTCATCTACAACAAGGGTTTTTTTTTCATTTATGTTTGTGGACCTTCACCATTTGAGGAAGTGAGTTAGATAAGAAAGTTACAGGTATGGTGAGCAATGACTGACAAAGGCACGTACTGCGTATTCCTTACAGAAGTGTAAGCAATTTGTTCTAAAAAACACCGGCTAAAGTCCAACATCGTTAGCAATCTTATTACTTAAACAGAATTAACATCAATAAACTGTAAGGTGCTGGTACATGCGAGTAGATTTGATCTTCTATTAAACAAAAATGCAATTACAGCTCTAAAAAGGTCAACCTAGACTTCTGTAACAGATCTGTTCAGGTCATCACTGTTTCTCTGACCTTGTGAGTCTTTGGAATTTTAAAAGTGTATTTTGCTTGCCTTTCATGTGGTCTGTGTACAAGTCACTGTGGCGTATGCGGTCCTACACAGCCTTGCTATAGACGTGACGAGCCTCCGCTATGTTGCAATGGAGAACAGGTTCAGTACGGAGCTGCCGAGAAAATTCAGCTGGAAAGCTCGTTGCAGAAAAGCATCGTTCTCTGTGTCCAGCGGCAAAGCGTCCATCGTGGGTGCTGAAGAATCGATTTCACAGGCTGTGGGTCCAGGCGATTTAGAGTGTTAAAGGTCCCAGCGAAAACGAAACGGCGCTGGTCCTTTTACACGCACGCACGCAACCAAATGCAAAGGACGCCGTAGTCGGCAGGATTTGAACCTGCGCGGGGAGACCCCAACGGATTTCAAGTCCGTCACCTTAACCACTCGGCCACGACTACAGCAAGCGCCGCGGCCGCTGCCTTCTTGCTACAATCGAACAGGGAGTGCGAGGCGGCGGCGGCAGCGGAGGCAACTTTTTTCAAGTTCGCTCTCCGTTTAAGAAACCTTTTACGCCATACGTGCAAGCACACACACACACACACCTCAGAGGACTTAAGGGTGGCTTCAAGTTGGAATGATAAAGTCTCCCCGTTCGGACATGAAAACAGAACGTTCTTAGACAGAAAGCAATCAACAACAGAGACATCTGGACGACGATTTTAGTCACTGCACTTTGAATAGCATTTTTACTCCAGTTACAGGAGATGCACCAATGGCCCTTGACCTACGCTCTTACCAATGCCTTGAACATTCAAACAAAACAGCCCTCAAGTCCTGCGGTTTAATATAACGCTGTTACGTGTCGAGGCAGTATTTGACTCTGTCCTACCGTTGAGACACGGGGCGTATATGGAAATGAACACATGCTACGGATCGTCTCTAATCGGTCCCTACAGTTGGAAGGCTCCTTGAAGCGTGCACCCCCATCATTCATCTTTGCGCATCTGTGAAAGGTAGACTCTTGAGCAATGTTTGAGCCAGCTCTAAGGCAACTAGTGCTATTGGACAGACACCTCTGGAAGATCCTAAGAGTCTCTTAACACCACTTCCAGCAGCAAGCTTAATTGTTCGCTGGAGGTCTCCCACCCAGGTACTGACCAGGCAAAGAATCACCACTACATTGAATGAGGAAGTTAATCCTGAAATCCAATTACATATCTCAAGGTAAGACAAATCCATAAGAACATGTCTTAGTATTACTTCGTTTACATTAGTATGGCACTGAGTTGGAGCTCCTCTTTAAGCTGTGGTTTAGTTTTGCATTCATGTGTTTCTAGAGCAGTTATTTATGGGGGTGGGTGGGTCTTTCACAGAGGCTCAGGACAAATCCCCCGCCTGAAAGTCTAATGTGTGCGTTCAGACAGTCACAGGTCAAGAGCCAGGCAGGAGGACAATGGACAGAAGAGCCAACGAACTAAAAATAAAAGAACAGATATGAAAAAGCCACCATCTTTTTCTTTTTGACATTTTCCGACTTTCATGCAAGCCAGGACAAAGTTGCTCGTAGCTACTTGTGGATTCAAATACTCTATCGAGTGCTTTGATGAGTTTTTGCAATTTGATTGTCGTCCTATCAGCCTGTTTCTGTTTTTTTTTTTCAATCTTGGGATGGAAAGTATGAGGGAAATGATGGAGCAATCAATAACCGCTCCGGAAAAATGGCAGAATGAAATGGTCCGTCACTAAGGACATTTGTGAAGCAGAGGAGTGACATCACCACAAAGGCGACACATTCTGCTGATGGTTTTGGTGAATAATGATTGAGGTGCGTTAAGAGAAAGGTAGCTGTGTCAGCATGCGTAGGCTGCAAAGGATCAAGCATAGGTTTACTCCATGCTGAAAAGAGAAGAAAAGAAGCACAACGTTTCGACTGTGGAGCCTTCTGCGCCATCTTCTTTAGCGGTGATGATGTTTACATTGGAAAAACTGAGACATGCGTCCCTGGGTGGGCTTGAACCACCAACCTTTCGGTTAACAGCCGAACGCGCTAACCGATTGCGCCACAGAGACTGACGGCCGCTTGTGCTCCCTACATTTGCAGGTTTATGGTCAAAGAAAACAATCACTTGCGCTTCTTGCAGCCGGCAATCTTTTTCCACTGACAACCAAGAAATGGATTTCATCTTTCACAAGCTGTATGGATTTCTTCAAAAACAAGTTATTCCAGAAAGGAAATGAATTCTTGCATTAAACTGAACCAAGCTGTACATGTTTGTCTGAAATGAGACATTCGGCACAACAAGACACGGAGAGAGGCACCGCTGGTATTCAGACCCAGGATCGCCTGCTTACTAGGCGGGCACTTTAAGCCACTAGGGAACAGCGCCAGCGGAGCACCGCGCTTTTACAGACACTTGGACACATCTGCGTTCGGTGTGCACTTAACCTGCTCTCTGAGCCCGTTGCCTCCGTCCCATTTGATAGCAGAACTGATGCCAAGAGAAATGATGAGAAATGGCATTTATCGGGCACTTTTCATGTCCAAGGAGCTCAATGCCCTTGACACCTCCCCAAGGCGACAGAGCTGTGCATTCTTTGGCGACACCATTTTTTCTTTTGTTTAATTTCTATACTTATTGATAGAATAAAAACGATATGTCATGTACTGTAAGGGAAATGTCTCTTTTCATGGGGAAAGCTAGCACCAGCAAATGTTGTGTTTAGAAGAAGTGATTTAACATGACACGTGACCTAATTTACCGGAGCAAAAGCTCACCCAGCAAGCCCTGCTTTACTTCTACAGGAGAGAAGTACTGTAGAGTCTGCAAGATGTTCAGCTGGGTAGCTACGTCAGCATGCCTCGGCTGCAAAGGAACAAGTACTAGGTTTATTGCATGCTGAAAAGAGAAGAACGGAAACACAGCGTTTCGACTGTGAGGTCTTCTCACACCTGAAGAAGCCTCACACCTGTAAAAGGCTCCATGGTTTTCTTTCTTCTCTTTTCAACATGGAATACACCTATTGTCTGCAAGATGTGACAATTTCATGGTGTTTTGGAAGAAAACCTTTTTTCTTTGAATTCAAAATCAATCGGAATTTCAGCACAACACATCAACACTTTTTCTGTTTTAAGGAGATGATATTTTAAACCTGACAAAAATAGTAGGAAACACAAGTTTCTTGCTGTGAAAATTTAGATGGGGAAGTGTACTACTAGTAGCAGTGTAGAGCTCTCTGTGGTGGAGTGCAAGCGCATGTTCTATGGGCCAGTGGCGTAATGGATAACGCGTCTGACTTCGGATCAGAAGATTGTAGGTTCGAGTCCTGCCTGGCTCGTGAGGCTTTTAAACCTCTCAGGTTCCTAGGTAACAGGTTGCCGTCATGTATATGAACTATAGAAAAGCATTTGCCACAACCCGTAAATTAGCACGCAAGTGCGGGCTGGTGAACACAGAACTGTATGGAGATCATCTCCAGCTCCGAGCTCAATTGCAATGAAAAAACATGCAGAACAGAACTGGAGAGCAGCTGAATTTGTGCTCAGTAGGGTGGGGAGGACTCAGCATTGCTATTGTTCTAATTGGCATGAACTGCAGGGGATCTGAATCAGAACATGTCAGTCAGTTTGATCATTGCGTCAATATGTAGGCCACGTTAATACAGAATTATTACTTTGTCTGTCTCGTCTTTGTATATAGCTGAATGTCCCTGACAATTTCATGTTAGTTTTTAAGAACGACATTGGTGCTAATATATACATATATAGCATATAAGGAACACGTAAAAGTTTAGTCCATGCTGAAAAGATAAGAAAACCGCCACAACGTTTCATCTTGGAATAAATCTTTACTTGTTGTTTTGCAGCCTACCCATTCTGACCTAACTCCTCCCTTGAAATTCCCTAACAGATAAGGGTACGTAACGGCTCATGCGATGCTCAGTTGCAATTTGTCCCAAAACAAACAAGAACAGCAGCTGAGGGTTTGAGTTTGAACATGCACTGTATTAAAGCAGCTTTTATTTCCATTGATAAATGCTAGATATTCCTACAGAGATTCTCCAGGTGAGTAAGCGATTCCTGTTTCTGTTTCTATTTCTGTTTCATATATACAGTATATATATGTTACATGTGTCTCTGCAATAGTATAAATGTGTTATACACTATCAGGGGCTGCTTTTTTGTGCACCTCATCTACAACAAGGGTTTTTTTTTCATTTATGTTTGTGGACCTTCACCATTTGAGGAAGTGAGTTAGATAAGAAAGTTACAGGTATGGTGAGCAATGACTGACAAAGGCACGTACTGCGTATTCCTTACAGAAGTGTAAGCAATTTGTTCTAAAAAACACCGGCTAAAGTCCAACATCGTTAGCAATCTTATTACTTAAACAGAATTAACATCAATAAACTGTAAGGTGCTGGTACATGCGAGTAGATTTGATCTTCTATTAAACAAAAATGCAATTACAGCTCTAAAAAGGTCAACCTAGACTTCTGTAACAGATCTGTTCAGGTCATCGCTGTTTCTCTGACCTTGTGAGTCTTTGGAATTTTAAAAGTGTATTTTGCTTGCCTTTCATGTGGTCTGTGTACAAGTCACTGTGGCGTATGCGGTCCTACACAGCCTTGCTATAGACGTGACGAGCCTCCGCTATGTTGCAATGGAGAACAGGTTCAGTACGGAGCTGCCGAGAAAATTCAGCTGGAAAGCTCGTTGCAGAAAAGCATCGTTCTCTGTGTCCAGCGGCAAAGCGTCCATCGTGGGTGCTGAAGAATCGATTTCACAGGCTGTGGGTCCAGGCGATTTAGAGTGTTAAAGGTCCCAGCGAAAACGAAACGGCGCTGGTCCTTTTACACGCACGCACGCAACCAAATGCAAAGGACGCCGTAGTCGGCAGGATTTGAACCTGCGCGGGGAGACCCCAACGGATTTCAAGTCCGTCACCTTAACCACTCGGCCACGACTACAGCAAGCGCCGCGGCCGCTGCCTTCTTGCTACAATCGAACAGGGAGTGCGAGGCGGCGGCGGCAGCGGAGGCAACTTTTTTCAAGTTCGCTCTCCGTTTAAGAAACCTTTTACGCCATACGTGCAAGCACACACACACACACCTCAGAGGACTTAAGGGTGGCTTCAAGTTGGAATGATAAAGTCTCCCCGTTCGGACATGAAAACAGAACGTTCTTAGACAGAAAGCAATCAACAACAGAGACATCTGGACGACGATTTTAGTCACTGCACTTTGAATAGCATTTTTACTCCAGTTACAGGAGATGCACCAATGGCCCTTGACCTACGCTCTTACCAATGCCTTGAACATTCAAACAAAACAGCCCTCAAGTCCTGCGGTTTAATATAACGCTGTTACGTGTCGAGGCAGTATTTGACTCTGTCCTACCGTTGAGACACGGGGCGTATATGGAAATGAACACATGCTACGGATCGTCTCTAATCGGTCCCTACAGTTGGAAGGCTCCTTGAAGCGTGCACCCCCATCATTCATCTTTGCGCATCTGTGAAAGGTAGACTCTTGAGCAATGTTTGAGCCAGCTCTAAGGCAACTAGTGCTATTGGACAGACACCTCTGGAAGATCCTAAGAGTCTCTTAACACCACTTCCAGCAGCAAGCTTAATTGTTCGCTGGAGGTCTCCCACCCAGGTACTGACCAGGCAAAGAATCACCAGTACATTGAATGAGGAAGTTAATCCTGAAATCCAATTACATATCTCAAGGTAAGACAAATCCATAAGAACATGTCTTAGTATTACTTCGTTTACATTAGTATGGCACTGAGTTGGAGCTCCTCTTTAAGCTGTGGTTTAGTTTTGCATTCATGTGTTTCTAGAGCAGTTATTTATGGGGGTGGGTGGGTCTTTCACAGAGGCTCAGGACAAATCCCCCGCCTGAAAGTCTAATGTGTGCGTTCAGACAGTCACAGGTCAAGAGCCAGGCAGGAGGACAATGGACAGAAGAGCCAACGAACTAAAAATAAAAGAACAGATATGAAAAAGCCACCATCTTTGTCTTTTTGACATTTTCCGACTTTCATACAAGCCAGGACAAAGTTGCTCGTAGCTACTTGTGGATTCAAATACTCTATCGAGTGCTTTGATGAGTTTTTGCAATTTGATTGTCGTCCTGTCAGCCTGTTTCTGTTCTTTTTTTTTCAATCTAGGGATGGAAAGTATGAGGGAAATGATGGAGCAATCAATAACCGCTCCGGAAAAATGGCAGAAAGAAATGGTCCGTCACTAAGGACATTTGTGAAGCAGAGGAGTGACATCACCACAAAGGCGACACATTCTGCTGATGGTTTTGGTGAATAATGATTGAGGCGCGTTAAGAGAAAGGTAGCTGTGTCAGCATGCGTAGGCTGCAAACGATCAAGCAAAGGTTTACTCCATGCTGAAAAGAGAAGAAAAGAAGCACAACGTTTCGACTGTGGAGCCTTCTGCGCCATCTTCTTTAGCGGTGATGATGTTTACATTGGAAAAACGGAGACATGCGTCCCTGGGTGGGCTTGAACCACCAACCTTTCGGTTAACAGCCGAACGCGCTAACCGATTGCGCCACAGAGACTGACGGCCGCTTGTACTCCCTACATTTGCAGGTTTATGGTCAAAGAAAACAATCACTTGCGCTTCTTGCAGCCGGCAATCTTTTTCCACTGACAACCAAGAAATGGATTTCATCTTTCACAAGCTGTATGGATTTCTTCAAAAACAAGTTATTCCAGAAAGGAAATGAATTCTTGCATTAAACTGAACCAAGCTGTACATGTTTGTCTGAAATGATACATTCGGCACAACAAGACACGGAGAGAGGCACCGCTGGTATTCAGACCCAGGATCGCCTGCTTACTAGGCGGGCACTTTAAGCCACTAGGGAACAGCGCCAGCGGAGCACCGCGCTTTTACAGACACTTGGACACATCTGCGTTCGGTGTGCACTTAACCTGCTCTCTGAGCCCGTTGCCTCCGTCCCATTTAATAGCAGAACTGACGCCAAGAGAAATGATGAGAAATGGCATTTATCGGGCACTTTTCATGTCCAAGGAGTTCAATGCCCTTGACACCTCCCCAAGGCGACAGAGCTGTGCATTCTTTGGCGACACCATTTTTTCTTTTGTTTAATTTCTATACTTATTGATAGAATAAAAACGATATGTCATGTACTGTAAGGGAAATGTCTCTTTTCATGGGGAAAGCTAGCACCAGCAAATGTTGTGTTTAGAAGAAGTGATTTAACATGACACGTGACCTAATTTACCGGAGCAAAAGCTCACCCAGCAAGCCCTGCTTTACTTCTACAGGAGAGAAGTACTGTAGAGTCTGCAAGATGTTCAGCTGGGTAGCTACGTCAGCATGCCTCGGCTGCAAAGGAACAAGTAATAGGTTTATTGCATGCTGAAAAGAGAAGAAAGGAAACACAACGTTTCGGCCGTGAGGTCTTCTCACACCTGAAGAAGCCTCACACCTGTAAAAGGCTCCATTGTTTTCTTTTTTCTCTTTTCAACATGGAATACACCTATTGTCTGCAAGATGTGACAATTTCACGGTGTTTTGGAAGAAAACGTTTTTTCTTTGAATTCAAAATCAATCGGAATTTCAGCACGACACATCAACACTTTTTCTGTTTTAAGGAGATGATATTTTAAACCTGATAAAAATAGTAGGAAACACAAGTTTCTTGCTGTGAAAATTTAGATGGGGAGGTGTACTACTAGTAGCAGTGTAGAGCTCTCTGTGGTGGAGTGCAAGCGCATGTTCTATGGGCCAGTGGCGTAATGGATAACGCGTCTGACTTTGGATCAGAAGATTGTAGGTTCGAGTCCTGCCTGGCTCGTGAGGCTTTTAAACCTCTCAGGTTCCTCGGTAACAGGTTGCCGTCATGTATATGAACTATAGAAAAGCATCTGCCACAACCCGTAAATTAGCACGCAAGTGCGGGCTAGTTAACACAGAACTGTATGGAGATAATCTCCAGCTCCGAGCTCAATTGCAATGAAAAAACATGCAGAACAGAACTGGAGAGCAGCTGAATTTGTGCTCAGCAGGGTGGGGAGGACTCAGCATTGCTATTGTTCTAATTGGCATGAACTGCAGGGGATCTGAATCAGAACATGTCAGTTAGTTCGATCATTGCGTCAATATGTAGGCCACGTTAATACAGAATTATTACTTTGTCTGTCTCGTCTTTGTATATAGCTGAATGTCCCTGACAATTTCATGTTAGTTTTTAAGAACGACATTGGTGCTAATATATACATATATAGCATATAAGGAACACGTAAAAGTTTAGTCCATGCTGAAAAGATAAGAAAACCGCCACAACGTTTCATCTTGGAATAAATCTTTACTTGTTGTTTTGCAGCCTACCCATTCTGACCTAACTCCTCCCTTGAAATTGCCAAACAGATAAGGGTACGTAACGGCTCATGCGATGCTCAGTTGCAATTCGTCCCAAAACAAACAAGAACAGCAGCTGAGGGTTTGAGTTTGAACATGCACTGTATTAAAGCAGCTTTTATTTCCATTGATAAATGCTATATATTCCTACAGAGATTCTCCAGGTGAGTAAGCGATTCCTGTTTCTGTTTCTATTTCTGTTTCATATATATATATACAGTATATATACAGTATTGTACTATTATTATATAATTCGTTACACTGTGGCTGTGTTGTGTGTGTTAAGCTGCTGTTGCACTGCAATTTCCCTCACGGGATCAATAAAGTATCTATCTATAAGAAGACATTACCAACAACGACCACAAGATGGAGATATTGTCTAGACATTACCAACAACGACCACAAGATGGAGATATTGTCCAAAGAGGCAAGAAGGGCAAAGCCGCGATAAGGTAAAATCATTTTTTGTAAGAGATTGGTGTCAGAATGCACATCCGTATCCCAAACAGAATCTCTAGTAAAATATGATCATTTGTGAAACAGGCAAATGAGTGTCTGCTACAATATGATTGCTACAGATGCAGCCATTCAAAATGTGCGGGCGATACTGCATTATTTTCCGGTACGCTGTACGCAGTCTACCGCGAGTTACCGGTAAATACCGCGAGTTACCGGTAAATACCGCTAGCAAAATAATAGTATCCGGAATTTCCGCAAGGTGGAGCTAATAAAGCTCAACTTCTCATGTTTGAGCTGTAGCCATCAAAGTCTTTAATGAAGATATTACTAATAGTATTAATAATAAATGACCTTGGACAAGCTGTAAACTCAAAGTATTGCCCTGGTCCACATTATTTTTTTCACTGACCTTCTTTGTAAAAGTAACACCACAGCATTTCGCAATCACGCATTTTTTTCCAATCATGCAAAGTACAGTAATTTTTGAGAATCGATTCACCATGCCTTTCACATGCTCATAAAAGAGATTGATTTAGGAACATAAACATATTACCGTATGCAAACTGTACTGTATACAGTTTGTATATGTATATGTATATGTATATTTAATGTCTTAACTGTGCCCGTTTAAGTATTGAATATTTATATGGAATTTTACCACTGAAGGGAAATCTTAGTGCCTGAGCATAAAAAGAATAGGAGCGTAATGCAACGCGTGTGAAGGCCATAAACGATATTAATTTTGGAACATAAACATACAGTATATGGCTGGTCTCGGTACTTTAAAGAAAACATACACGAAACATGGTTTCATTATGACCAGAATCGGTCTTGAGATATTTTTAACTTGATTTACAGTATTTGAGAGGTATGTCTTGACACCGATACTACGTAAATACTCCTCACGTATATGTTTCTAGGTTTATATTATGCATTTCATACGGTCAAATTGCTTTTGAGCAACTGATAAGAAGCGCGAAACGGTATGCCCAGGGCGTTTTAGTTTTTGTTTTGTTTTAATGCAGTGCAGTGGATTGATTAGAGATATCAAGTACATACAAGTCATTTTTTAAATGTTGTAGTTCGTCTTGTAAAAATGTTACGAGTACATCATCTGTCAACAATTACACAGGTCCTGTTTCCATATTGCGGTTTTTGGTTACGTAATACTATTTTCTAATTTCACGTTGTGAATATATGATTTGGGCAAACAGAGCCGCAAAGAAGTACATTATGGGTTGTTGTTGTTTTTTTGCAGTTTTATCTAAAATAAGCGATGCTTAAACCTTTGTCTGATTCTTGTGAAACTATCCACACGACAGTTACCTAGGAGTTGACTTCAGTGATGTCACTGATGGGATGTTTCTAAAAATCCATCCTCTGTAAAACATCTTCTCTAGTTGTTCTGCATATGTATTCGCTAATGAAGCTGTGTGTTCTGAGCCTGGTTCTCTACATTTCTGTATGAACCAGCTTAGAGGGCTAAAGACAGCTTGTGTTTAAATTGAGTGTAAGGTAATTTATGCTTCTAAAGTCATGGTCAGCATTTATTATTGTACTGTGCTGTAAACTTCTTCTGTGCCTAATTACATTATTTTATAGTCGATAATGTTTCTGTAGTGCTTTTTCAGCCCTCAGCATGTGACTGCGCTGGTGGTGCTGTGGGTTAGGTTCCTGACTCCTATGTCACATGGTCTGTGGTTGAATCTCATGGAACTATGACTTTAATTTTTAACAAACATTTCTTTGAAAAAATGAAACATTTCCCTTGGTCAGAGATTAAATAAAACCTCACTCGCATCAAAACAAATTTATATTTCTAAATATCACAACATGATCGAATTTACGTCTTTTTAATAACAATGAATAGTCACCTATGCGTTACAAAATAAACATTTATATTGATTTGAATCGAGTTTTGATTTAAATCGTAAACGCGTGTTTAAAGGCGATATACTGTATAAAAGCGCTGATTCTTATGGAATGTGTTTGGCCGGGGATTCAAAAAAATTATTTTTTTTAATCGCGTATCTAAGGAAAATTGCAGTATAACTTTGTTCATGCACAAACAGTGGCATGTTACATTATAATTTGGGTGTCTCCTCTTGCCAGAAAGCTCTAAATTGGATTTTGAGTGCGGTTTTTGACTTTTTCTAAATTGCAACCCATAAATAAAGCTGATACAGTTTAGACTTACTGTATTCTAAACTGTATTACAACATCACATTGGACAATGCAACGTAAATTGCAAAAATGCACTTGGAATCTGTCCAAGCCCTACTACGAAAATTATTAAAACTGCGACACTTATCATTCATCTTTAAATAAACTTTATTTTATATAGCGTTTTAAGCGAATAGGTAATTAGATTGCTCATAAACCTAATCGCTTTTTCTACATAAACACAGCGTGATTGCTCTCTGAAAATGCTTTTTTCTTTATATTTAGGCTCAGATTTCAACTATAGATTGTATTATTATAAACTTTCTTGGAAAAATGTCTTTTATGTAAACCATGTTTGCTATTAATTCATTTAGGGCTAAAATACGTTCATTGTCTTCCAATCGAGTCGAGTTGACATTGGAAGCTTGCCACGCCCGGACTGTTACACCAACGCATTAGCATGTTGAAGCGATTTCATTGAGGAGGCCATCTACTAGTTAACACTGTACTTCCTACTTTGAAAACACCTGTGAAATTGGTTTAATTCGTCACAGCCAGCACTCCGGCAGAGAGGGGGGTTGTACTCGTTAATGTCTGATGACATACAAGTGGAAAGATTACAGATTTTAATCGTTTTTTTTCTGAACCAGGGAAAATCTGATCATGTTTCTCTATAACAATAATAAAAAACTTTATTTTAAATTATTTTACATATCCCGCTTGCACATCGCACGACTTTAATAAATCTATTCTTTATTAATACTAAATAAATAATACTAAAAATACTACAGCAAAGAGGTCACTTGATTTTTGGAATAATTCCAAATAGCACAATGATCCACTGGCATTCCTGAAGTCTGTTTAGTGCATAATCTTCCAAATACAATCACTAAGCAATTATAAGAATTATACCATCCTATTTCTTTGTGATGTCCTGTAAAAACTAAACCTATTTTTATAAGGCTTTTACTCAAAAGGTTTCCAAACACACAAAGCATTTGTGAAGTACTATAGTATTTCTAAAGGTTACTGGTACAACATCAATCATTAAAGCTTAACAATAAAGTTTAGATTGCTGACTATGGACTAACTACATTAACTAACTGCAATGCAACATTATACATTTTACAAGAATATCTGGTTGAATTCTTGCATTTGTAGCCAATTTAATGCGAGAGAAATAAGCCAATTTAATTATTTCACAAAAAATAATGTAATATAAAATGGATGTTTTTAACTTTATTGTAGTGTTTTAGAAACTAATATGTCTTCAAAAATGGTTGTTTTTCACTCCTAGGAATGAAAGCTGTTGTTATATGATGTTTATTTTCAAATTTGGAAAAATCAAAGGATTCTAGCTTTCTCCCCTTGCAGGCATCGGACACAGAGAACCTCATGGTTTTCCTAAAAATCATTTTTTATGTTCCCTGGTGTTCCAAACTTAGTTTTAATTTGTTATTATGTTAAAAACAGGGTAATAAATTTCTAATTGGACTATAAATAATGTCATATTGTCTGCTATAAAACTGATGTTTTCAACTCTATTGTAGAGATTCTAGAATCATCTAATAGAGAATTGAAATAAAAAAAGGGCATAAGAAAACATTACCAACAACGACCACAAGATGGAGATATTGTCTAGACATTACCAACAACGACCACAAGATGGAGATATTGTCCAAAAAGGCAAGAAGGGCAAAGCCGCGATAAGGTAAAATCATTTTTTGAAAGAGATTGCTGTCAGAATGCACAACTGAATCCCAAACAGAATCTCTAGTCAAATATGATCATTTGTGAAACAGGCAAATGAGTCTCTCAGGTGCCCATTGCTCATTTTCAGACACATTTATGCAATACTTTCACCATGCGTTGAGCAATAGGGATTAAAGATACCAGAGGTAAGGTTTAAAAGTGATTCTGAGGTGCAACACATCAGCAATACAGCTAGGCATCTGAAATGCGGGGTTTGAGAGCCCTTCAGGGAACACCGTACCCTAAAGGTACCAGAAGTCCAGTAGTATAAGCATTAAGTCACTGTCACCCCTGTTACAATGTGATTGCTACATATCTTCATTTCTTTGGTTTTTAAGGAGTAAGAGTGCAGGGGGTCTAAATCTGCGATCCAGTGTGTTGAAGTATTTCACAACATTACCTGTAGCCCGTATGGAAATAAATACTAATTCTGATTATTGCCCTGGGCATGTACCAATAAATCACTGAGCATATATATATATATCACTGTGTTGAAGCTAGAGACCTGTATGTAATATTATGGTGCTAAAATGTCATTTTCACATATATTAATGTAATAAATGATTGCTTATGCTTTATAAACAAATCTAATTAAAATAAATGATTAAGTTTTGTATTTATCTTGTACCATAGAACATGATTTTCTTTGTATTTCAAGCCCACAAAGTGTCCAAATGACGCACTACATGATATAAGGAAGATTATCACATGCATATCGGTATTATCTTTCTTATGAAAATGCATTCCTTTCATTACCTTTTACTTTTTAAAATGAACTCAAATTGTGTATAATGTAATAATTTAAGTAGAAGTGCTTCACTGCTCTATGCCGTCTGGAAATAAATCCTCAGACTACTTACTGCCCTGGGCATGTACCAATAAATTACAGGAGCACATCTATATATCACTGCGTTGAAGCAGGAGACACACAATCACTGCAAACACATCCTAAATACAGTGTTCTAGCACCTTTGACCTCATCCAGAACATATCATTTCTTGAAAGGGATTGCTGTCCGAATGCACATCTGAATCCCAAACAGAATCTCTAGTAAAATACGATCATTTGTGAAACAGGCAAATGACTGTCTCAGGGGCCCATTCCTCATTCTCAAGACACATGTATGCAGTACGTACACCATGCATTGAGCAATAGGGATTAAAGACACCACAGCTAAGGTTAGAAGTCATTCTGACTATATTCTAAAATATTGGACTCATATTCTTATGATGGCAGACATGATGCTGCGTTTAAAACCGGGGTTAATGGACATATATGACTGTCAATTCTGTTTTGTTTTGGAGACTCTTGGCTGCCTATATGGTACACTGCAGCGTGAAGGAATTATTTTCCAAAACTGTGTCAGCTCAAAAGTTGTAAGAGAACCTCTCCAGCTGCTTTAACTCTTCATTTTTGTCATTTAATTGTCTGTCGGCACTATGTGGCAGCGTTGCATGACAACCCCTCTCACCACGGAAAGGAACCTAACAGCTTTGGTAAGAGAGGAGAAAAGGACCTGGCCAGTAAGGGGCACGAACCCGTGACTTTGGCGTTATTAGCACCATGCTCTAACCAACTGAGCTAACCGGCCTCACGACAGTGGCTCTCTCTGTGCTGCAAAAAATCGAACTCAGGGAATTTCTTTTGCCCTCCTTTGAATAGAAAGCCGTGTAATTCAGTGTACGGGCTTTCTCATGCAGTTTCATGGTTCTTGTAACCCAAATCCTACACTGGCCTGAAGTGCCCCCCATTTCACAGAATTTTTCAGCTGATTTAAAATGTACCTAAAGGAGAAGCATTATTGAAGACGATCAATTACCAAGAGCTTTTGTCAAAGGTTTTGGTGGTCATTTTTAATGACCACAGAGCGCTGTGACCTCGGTTTTACATCTCATCCAAAAGACAGCGCCCTTTTACAACACAGTGTCTCCGTCACTATGCTGGGGCATTGGGACCCGCACAGACCTCAGGGTGAGCGCCCCACCGCCGGCACCATTAACACCGCTTCCAGCTGGAAGCTTTGTTTTTCCCTGTAGCTCACCCTCATCCGGGTACTGACCTAGCTCACACCTGCTTAGCTTCAGTGGGTTTTCAGTTGCGAGTTGCAAGGGGATGCAAGTGATGGAGCAGCTCGCTGCAAAAGCCACTGCATTGGCCGGGAATCAAAGCCGAGCCTCCCGCGTGGCAGGCGAGAATTCTACCACTGAACCACCAACGCTCAGAACCCGGGCCTTCAAAAAAGACGCTTTTTTGGTGCTCTGTGCAAAAAGCGTCGACATCTGCTTCCAGCTGTAAAATGCCATTCGCGGACGCTGAAGAACTTATTTGCAAGGGAGCGGGTACAAGCAATTTGGCATTTTAAAACCACCAGGAACACCGAACAGGCGCGCTTCTTTGCTTGCGCCGAAACACAACGACAGGAGGTGGACAACGTAGTCGGCAGGATTCGAACCTCTTTCTGTCTATTATATACTAAATGTTCTCTTGTCTGTCTCTTGTTTGTATAGAACTGAATGTCCCTGACAATGTACTGTTAGTTTTAATTGAAGAACGGCATTTGTGTTCAAATATATCAGACAAGTTTACGTAACTGCTCATGCGACACTCAGTTGTAATTAGTCAAGAAATAAAGTCGAACAACAGCTGCGGGTTTGATTCTGAACGTATCAGATTGCAGCACCTTTTACTTCCATTGACAAATGATAGAGATTCGAAGAGAGATCCTTCAGACCAGCAAGCAAACCCACGGCTATTTCGGTTTTCTATCTAGGCAACGTTGGTGTCTGCAATAGCATACATGAAAGCGTGATGCAATTTCTGTGGCTAAATTTGTTGCACGTCATGCACAGTAAGAGTGTTTCTAACACCAAATAAAAAGTCAACAATTAGCGATCACGCCTTCTCCTCAGTTAACCCACTGAAACCCTTGCTGTTAACAGTTCTTTAATGCATGCTTTACGAGCACCTACATATTGTGTCGGTTCTTTCAGTTTTATTCATTAGGTTTTCAAAGGCATAAGTAGAACACCAGAGGTGCGAACGCAAGATGTGTGGTTATCTGAAGAACTCATTTCCATGGCAGCGGGGCCAAGCTATTTAGTGTTTTTATAGTACCAGGGAAGGAGAAGCGGCACTTCACCTTTGCCGCGCAGGCACAAGGAGACGTGCGGCAGACGCCGTAGTCGGCAAGATTTGAACCTGCATGGGGAGTCCCCAACGGATTTCGAGTCCATCGCCTTAACCACTCGGCCACGACTACAGCGAGTTCACCATCGCCGCATTCCTCCTTTAATCTAACACGGAGTGCGACGTGGCTTTGGAAACCTTTTCAAAGTCGCTCTCCGTTAAAAAAAAATAATACCTTTGACAAAATACGTGCCGGCAGACAGACACGCCTCAGAGGGTTTAAGGCTGGCTTCATGTCGGAATGATAAAGTCTCCCCGTCCGGACATGAAAATGCCACTTTGTTACACACAAAAAAAGAATCAACAACAGAGAAATGCCCACAAGCATTTGAAAAGCCGCACCACGTCGCACTTGAAATAGCTCTTACATTAGTGGTAGACGCAGGAATCGCATTTTTATTTACGCTCTTACCAACGCGATGGAAAGCAAAACAAAGCAAAGCAGAGCAAAACAAAACGAACAAACGAAAACCCTGCACATAACGCCGTTACGTGCCCAAGTGGTATTGTACGTCATCCTAGCACTGCACCCCGGGTCGTACGGTACATGGGAACGAGCACACGCCACGAATCGTCTCGAATCACTCCCTACAGCTGTAAGGCGCCTTGAAGCGTGCACCCCCAACATTCTTCTTTGCGCATCTGTGAAAGGTAAACTCTTGAGCAAACTCTGAACCAGCTCTAAGGAAACTAATCCGATTAGACGTAACTTTGACTCATCTTTTTACGCTCAGTGCTGGATTGCTCAAACTCCAGCTAGGGTTAGGGTTAGCATTACCACGCTACTTAGACACTTTGTTTACGCTCAGTGCTGGATTTTGGGAACTTCAGGACGAGTGGGAATTTTCTCCTATCTGTCCATTCTGTTTTGTTTTGGAGACTCTTGGCTGCCTATGTTGTACAGTGCAGCGTGAAGGAAACATTTTCCAAAACTGTGTCAGCTCAAGAGTTGTAAGAAAACCTCTCCAGCTGCTACAACTCTCTTCATTTTTGTCATTTAATGTGACACTCGATGTATAACTGGAGCCTCACATATGCAAATGGTGCGGCTCCAGTTCGACACCCAGTTCGACACCACTTTACAGTATATGACAAAAGCATGGCAAACTGTGCCGGACCAGCAGATAACTTCCGCTTATTTTGACTTCCCACTTGCATTTGTGACACTTGATTTTGGCTCCACCTAAGAAACTCTTAAATCTTCTAACACTTTTCTCTTCTCCCGCAACACACTTGTCTGTCGGCACTATGTGGAAGCGTTGCATGACAACCCATCTCACCACGGAAAGGAACCTAACAGCTTTGGTAAGAGAGTAGAATTACCTGAAGAACTGCTTTCCATGGAAGCAGGACCAAGCGATGTAGCATTTTTATAGTACCAGGAAAGGAGAAGCGGCACTTCGCCTTTGCCACACAGGCACAAGGCGACGTGCAGCAGACGCCGTAGTCAGCAGGATTCGAACCTGAGCGGGGAGTCCTCAATGGATTTCAAGTCCATCGCCTTAACTACTCGGCCACAACTACAGTGAGCTCGCCGCCGCCGCATTCCTCCTCCGGAGTGCGAGGTGTCTGCGGAAACCTTTTTAAAGTCGCTCTCCGTTAAAAAAAAAATACCTTTCACAAGATACATGCCGGCAGACAGACACGCCTCAGAGGGTTTAAGGCTGGCTTCACGTTCAAATGATAAAGTCTCACCGTCCGGATGTCAAAATGCAACTTTGGCAGACAGAAAAAAAACATCAACAAACCACAAATGTGGACAAGGATTTTACAAGCTGCACCACACTGCACTTTCAAAAGCATTTACATTCGTGTTAGACGCAGGAATTGTCCTTGTTTTGCGCGCTTACGAACGCCATACAAATAAAACAGGTCTACGGGTCTGAAACCTGCTCCACGGAAAACAGTTCTGTTGCGCTTTTGATCAAAGGGAGATTCTCTGTTCTTACTTTTTCATGACATAACACCCAAAGGGGCTTCTTTGGAGCTGGATTCCAACCAGCATCCTAAAGTTTCTTGGTCGTATCCTTTACAGTCCTCTGTTCAGTCGACATGGAACAGAAGGGGGCAGCTTTCCTCACACATACAGTGCAGTTCTGCATCAGACCTCTAACTCGTTTCCTTAGCTTGGATTTAAGCCACGAAGCAGGCTTCTACTGTATAAACGTCTAGAGGAATCACAAACTATTTGAGAGGCCATCATCCCAGGGGGAACTGACAAAGTCTATCCCTAAACACCTAGCGCAGTCTCTCGAGAGACTGTCAAAAATCGCTTTCTCCATTTGTGCTGCAAGTAAGTGAAAATGCGGTCTCAACCCAGAGCCACTTGGCAGCAGCGGCACGTAAATACTGTTACTGCCACTGCTCGATACCGACGTTAGCCTACTATACCATGTTCAGCCACCGCTAGAAAATGTACAGCTCTAGTACTGGAGCAAACAGAAGGAGGGCCAACATCTAACAGGCACACGTGTCAGACATAGAGAGCGCCGAGGATGGGATTCGAACCCATGCGTGCAGAGCACAATGGATTAGCAGTCCATCGCCTTAACCACTCGGCCACCTCGTCAATGAAACTGGGCTGTCCAGACACGGGTTGGCACGCTCCAGATGATCTTTTTCTTTTTTTTCCCTCGTACTCGAGGGTCCTTTTCCTGTTCCACATGCGATTTCAACATTTTCCTTGGGAGATGTCAAGCCAGCAAGCCACTGCTGTGGTTCAGTGGCCAGTGTGGAGTTCAGTGGCCCTGTTGTACACAGAAAGCACATTGAGCTCCTTGGACATGAAAAGTTCCAGATAAAAGCCATTTGTCATCCTTTCTCTTGGTGTCGATGTTGCTATTGTATGTAAAGGTGGCAACTTGCTCAGCGAGCAGGCGGAGCACACACCGAATGCAGATGTGTCTGAGTGGTGTGTCCAAGTGGCTGCAAAAAAACAGTACTCCCGGGGCGCCGTGGCTTAGTTGGTTAAAGCGCCTGTCTAGTAAACAAGAAATCCTGGGTCCGAATCCCAGCGGTGCCTTTTTTTGTGCTGTGTTCTCGAACAGAACTGGTCATTATGGACAACCGCATACGCCTAGACTTAATTAAATGCAAGTATTCATTTCCTGTCTTGAACGACTTGTTTTTCTTAAAATGGATGCAACTTGCAAAACATGAAATACAAACCTTGCTAATCAGCGCTCGCGGCTGGCAAAAAAAAAAGAAGTCAGCAATGTTTTTTTTCTTTAACCTTAACCCTGCTAATGGAGAAGAGTTAAACGACCGAGTCTATGCAGCTTAAACGGTGCTCACGTCGGGTTCTTAGCTGAAAGGGTGATAAATCCCGCTCACCCCAGTCCTTAATCTTTTAAAAGGATACAAAATTGAACCTAGTCGCCACATCACATACATCCTGTTCAACGATAAAAAGGTGACATCTATCCTCGATCCAGAGTAAATCCCACGTTGAGGGCATATTTTTTTCCACTTTACCATGAGTCGGGCTCGGCTGCACAGAGGCGAGAGCAGAGCAATGAGGTCACGGGGACAGGAGAGCCACACGCTGGCGGTTTAAACACGCGGAAGAAAACTGAGGGATCCACAGTATGTGGACCCTCCGTGCGCCATCAGTCCGCACTCCGGACTCTGAATCCTGCCATCCGAGTTAAGATCTCGGCGGAACCTGAGGCGCAGTTCTTTCTTAAAACGTAATCTGGTGAGCATTTCTAGAATCGTACTTGTATAGATGCAGCCTTTAATGTGTTGCTAGGTTAAAATTGATGACTTCTTGAACTTCAGTAGGCAACTGCCCTCTTGATTTTGGATTTAATTTCTTTATTACAGGGGCGCTTTTATGAAGACCGAGTCATGTTCAGGTACTTTGCTTGATGGAGGAAGCATATTTCGGACTCTGTGATCTGCTCACCTGGAAAGGTCTGCTGTACTACTACAAGAGAGAAGTAGAGTCTGGAAGAATAGACAATTTTATGATGCTTTGGAAGATAATGTTTTTTTTTTCTTTGAAATTGAAATGAATCAGAATATCAGTGCAAAAGACAAACTCTTGGTTTGGTTTAAAGAGATATGGTTTTAAAACAGACAAAATGTAGAAAACAGGTGTTTCTCACTTTTGGAAGAGAATGGACCGGGGGTAATATTTTACAAGTTATATAATAGTAAAATATTATATAATAGGGGTAATAGTCGCGAGGGGCTTCAGCTTTTTCGTGCTTAATATGGTGCGCTGTGGCCACGGCAGATATGGGATCTATAAAAGCCGAAAATTCTCCGATCATTGCCTGACACAGCTCCTCAAAGCTATTACAGACCTCAGGTCCTTGTCTAGACATCCACTCGTGGACCGCTCGGCTGGTAGTTTTCCTTACTAACATAGCCTTTTCCTGTTCGGACGCTTCGGGCATAAACTGCAAAGTATATCTCAGCTCATCAATGTAGGTCTCCACATTATTCCCTGACACTGTCGGGTCAAACCTTTCTACATCTTTGGCTAACTGCCTCAGGGAGTGGAGGTTAATTTTTACAGTTTCTCCGTGGGCAGGGAGACGGCCGTGATCAGGAGCAGGGGGTCTATGCCTGAATTGAATCGCCCTTGCGTCTCGCGCAGGACTCGGCGATCTCCCCCATGCCGATCCGACCACAGACCCTGGCCGGGAGAAACCTCCTGGGTGAGCGCTCCGGGCTGCTAGGTGGGCTGGCATGTAAGTGGGATCTAGCCTGTTTTGCTTCCAGTACGGCAGCATCTAACTCCTTTTGCCTTTCCTGGCTGAGCTCATTTAAACTCTCAATTTCTTTTTCTTTTTCTTTCAAGCTCGCTTCTAGGTCTCTCCTAGCTACCTCAGCCGCAGTTTCTCTAGCAGACAGGTCATCTAATTTACCTAAAACTTCCCTGAGTCTGTCTTCACTTTCCTCACTTTTCACTCTCTTTTCTCTGATTATATCCAACAACTCAACTCGCTCCGCCTTATATCTTTCTAGCTTTCCCTGAAGCGTTTGAAACTTTGTCAGCTCGGACAAAGACAGTTCCAGCTGTTTAGCTAGATTTAAGGCGAAACTAGATAGGACCTGAACTGCGTTCACAGACCCTCCTGTGTTAAGCTGGTTCGCTACCTTAGCTACTAAATCTACTTGCAGCTTCTCAATATCATCAAAGTTCAACTTTTCGATACCGCTCCAGTAACCAGGATTGTCGTCGCTAGAAATAGTACTTATAAGCGACTCCACTTCAGACATTTTAGCAGCCATTGTCATTACGTCAGAGAAACTTTAAGAGTATTACTTTTTTTCCTTTTACCAAAATACAGTATGGAATCTAAACACCCGAGCAGATGGATTTCCAATCAGCACACGTTACACTAAACGCTAGAAAACAGGGGGATTTCTTTACGCAGTTATCAGCACACCCGGTATTCGCGTATAAAAGTCACGGTGCTGTGCTGAACTTGAACTCACAGCAACATCAGTTATTCTGTGCGATTGAGTCTCATTTCATTCTAAACTCGCCCACCCAGGGACGCCATTAAATGTAGTGGTTTGATGGGTTTACTGAGACACTTATTAATTGTAGCAGTAATCACGAGGTTGTTCGTTGGGGCTTTTAGAAAATCAATCGCCAGAACAACTAACAACGCACACACACGGGTTCAATACACGAGATACATTTATTAATATAAATTGTGCACCAAACATATACTAGTCTGCCTGGATACGAGCGGCAGACCTTACTGTGAGGGTTATCAATATACAAGATATATAATCTCGAAGAGATGCAAACACAAAGAGATACACAACAGAGAATATATGTCAATATATATCGTTCGGTTACCAAATCGCTAATCAGTGTTATTACCCATTGTTACTCTAAACTCGGAAGTAAATACATTACTCATGAATTAAATTGATAACAACTTGTGTTGAGGTACAATTGAATTCTCGAGACGCAATGTAGAACATGGGGTTAACTTATCCACTGTGTATGGATTTGGAATTTCCCGGCACGAACACCAAACCAGCTGACAAGCTCTGTTGCAGCCTCTGTTCCAGCGGTTGTCCAATGGGCGTTGTGTCGGCGTCCTCTGGCTACCAGCCAACCAGTCAAGGTGCAGCTCGGAGTAGGACGGGCGGAGGAATCTGACTGCGGCGCGCAGGGCAGTCGTTGCTCCGAGGGGATCTACCAGCAGTCCGGCTGGCTAGTAGAAAGTCTCTATGCACAGAGTGTGACCGCGAGTCCTCACAAGTCACTCTTTTGCCTGGGAAGAAACTGGTTCGTTCCCGGTCCAGCGCTGCTTCTGAATAAGCTATTCAGGTTGTTGACGAGGGTCCAACTGTAGGCTGCCGTTGATCAAACGGAGCATTCACGTTAGTAGAATTCTGAGTACGTACGGGATGCTTGGCCTCGCGCTTAGAACAAAGTCCAAGTCCCTATGCAGACAACAGCAGTTGTCACGTGATTGTCTCTGAGGATGCGCGAAAATGGCCAAGGAGAGCCCCGATCTGAGCTTGCGCTCCCTTTTTGACCAAGACACAGATGTGTGCTGATTGGTTGAGAGTTTGGCGGGCATTGGAGACCCACGTGGTATTACCACGCCCTGCCAGTCCCTGATTGGTTGGTCAAGGTGAGATATAAGTCACTTACTCTTGACACTTAAGAATGCAGTCCAGATGTCCATTCAGCACTCCCTAGACAGATAGGCGCCAATGGATGACCATTGATCATGATAGCCAGGCTTAGCTAAGTGCATCCCTGTCTGGGAGCTGTTCCCTATCAAAAGAAAACAACTTAAATCAGTCTGCATGAATACTTTCTCTGTGGCTGCACCACAGAGATGGGGGGTGAGATGGGGCTTCATTTAGGACAGCATACCAACGCTTAATTCTGTCTTATTAACAAGCATTGCCGCTACACTTGTATCCCAACTTTTGCAACTCGCAACTGAAAACCCACTGAAGCTAAGCAGGTGTGAGCCAGGTCAGTACCAGGATGAGGGTGAGCTACAGGGAAAAACAAAGCTTCCAGCTGGAAGTGGTGTTAATGGGCGCTCACTCTGAGGTCTGTACGGGTCCCAATGTCCCAATATAGTGACGGAGAAGCTGTGTTGGAAAAAGGGCGCTGTCTTTTGGATGAGATGTAAAACCGAGGTCATAGTGCTCTGTGGTCATTAAAAATGACCACCAAAACCTTTGACAAAAGCTCTTGGTAATTGATGGTCTTCAATAATGCTTCTCCTTTAGGTACATTTTAAATCAGCTGAAAAATGCTGTGAAATGGGGGGGCACTTCAGGCCAGTGTAGGATTTGGGTTACAAGAACTATGAAACTGCACGAGAAAGCCCGTACACTGAATTACACGGCTTTCTATTCAAAGGACAAAATAAATTCCCTGAGCTTGATTTTTTGCAGCACAGAGAGGACCACTGTTGTGAGGTCGGTTAGCTCAGTTGGTTAGATGGTGGTGCTAGTAACGCCAAGGTTGCGGGTTTGAGCCGCGTACGGGCCAGGTCCTTTTCTCCTCTCTTACCAAAGCTGTTAGGTTCCTTTCCGTGGTGAGATGGGTTGTCATGCAACGCTGCCACATAGCGCCGACAGACAAGAGTGTTGCGGGAGAAGAGAAATGTGTTTGAAGATTTAAGAGTGTCTTAGGTGCAGCCAAAATCAAGTGTCACAAATGCAAGTGGTTGGATTTCCATTGTTTAATGTGGTAAAAATAAGCGGAAGTAATCTGCCGGTCCGGCACAGTCTGCCATGCTTTTGTCATTTACTGTAAAGTGGTATTGAACTGGGTGTCGAACTGGAGCCTCACCATTTGCATATGTGAGGCTCCAGTTATACATCGAGTGTCACATTAAATGACAAAAATGAAGAGAGTTAAAGCAGCTGGAGAGGTTTTCTTACAACTTTTGAGCTGACAGTTTTGGAAAATGTTTCCTTCACGCTGCACTGTACAACATAGGCAGCCAAGAGTCTCCAAAACAAAACAGAATTGACAGATAGGAGAAAATTCCCACTCGTCCTGAAGTTCCCAAAATCAAGCACTGAGCGTAAACAAAGTGTCTAAGTAGCGTGGGAATGCTAACCCTAACCCTAGCGTAAAAAGATGAGTCAAAGTAACGTCTAATCGGATTAGTTTCCTTAGAGCTGGTTCAGAGTTTGCTGAAGAGTTTACCCAGTGGGCACTGATTCGTCGAATATACGTATATTCACGGCGAAAATACGGCTATACGTATATATACGTCGCCTCGACGTATAATCAACGTCGAATTGCAACCGTAAAATCGACGACATTAATAAACGCATATATAACGTCGAAAACACATCTAACACAGTGCCTGAGGCTTTTTACTGTATGTATCGTGTGTGCCGCAACTAGGAGTATACGGCACTCTGCACAGTGTACGAAGTAAATTATTTTCGCAGTAATTAATTTACACGTGTATAATAAATATAGTAAATATAATAAATTAATTACTGCGAAAATTACTTCGT
Source organism: Lepisosteus oculatus (assembly GCF_040954835.1). NCBI lineage: Eukaryota > Metazoa > Chordata > Actinopteri > Semionotiformes > Lepisosteidae > Lepisosteus > Lepisosteus oculatus. The sequence goes on from NW_027167686.1 coordinate 127,525, forward strand.
ACACTGTGCAGAGTGCCGTATACTCCTAGGTAAGTTAGGTACATCTTTTTGCCCAAAACTGAAGGGGCGACATTCCTCCCTCCCCCCGTGATGCCAGGCCTGTCCCCATCCTATTCCATAATGTCATTATACTGTATATAATACCATACAACAGTGACCGATCCTTACTAACTGCATGCGTTAAAATTGCACATCAGCTCATAGCAGGGGGCACATAGCCGCGATGTATTATCAATGTTAAATTTCAACCATAATATCGACAACATTAATAAACGCATACGTTGAGAAAATATCGAACCCAGCATATTTTCCGGTTATATACCACAATGCATTGCTAGTATTCGTTGGTCACCATTTTGGACACGTTTTTCAAACGTAGAAGTATATCCGCAAATATCTCAGCAATCCTCTTTTGACGAGTAAGTATGAACAATAATAATACTATCTGAATACATACAGATCTTTCTTAATATTATTTTGATTAAAATAGTAAGTGAATAAGCAAAAAATGGCACATAAAAATAGTGGAGCTTTTTAAACGTCTGTACTTACTGCGCCCCATAAGAAATCGTTTGTCCCCGTTCAAAAGAGGTTGTGCGATGTCCTGCAGCGTTCGCAAAGCAAACCTTTGACAGTTTGAAAAGAGGAATTTATTCTGCTTCCTGTGCGTGCAGTAGTTACAAAGTTGAACGTCTTTACACGATCTGCTGCAGTTTTCAGTGGGCGGGCGTTGTCAAATGGCTTGGAAAAACGCACTGTGTTTCGGCTCGGCAAACATCGTGAGCAGTGTCCTGCATGTTTTCTGTGTATAGCTGTCTTTTAACGCATACAGAATTCATTCGAAATGGGGAATGGTGTGAATGGGGAAGATGACACTAAATCGTTTTGCCGTTTCTCTATTCTTATTCTATGTTGTACTTTCAAACTTTGGGTACTCTTTAATTAGGACAGACTTTATTGCTCAACTTCTATGATGCAAGCCAAATTTTATACATTTATTTCAGCTTTGAGCTTAGTAAACCGTTCATTTTTTAGATTATACTAAAGAAGATATTAATCATCATTAATTTGGGAAGTAATATTATATAATTTTCTCCTAGCTGCGGTGCTGAAGTCCCGCCCTAAATCAGCAGAAAAAGAAATAAAGGAGCACGCAATGTGTTACTTGAAGAATGCATATGCAAGGCAGGGGGCCAGGAGATCTGGACACTGAAAATACTAGGTTTTTGGTTCTAACTGTTAGGACAATTACACAGGGTTTGCAAATAGTGGACAAAAATCGTCTTAACTTCCATTGTAATATTTTTTTTCTTGGAAATATAGAAGTTGTACATTTTAAAATGTATATTTGAATCAAAATGTGGTTTTGAGTTAGTGTGTTAATGTAATTAGTTTGTGTTTGCCGTTACTATACTGTATATTGCCATATTACCAGAATTTGTAGCTGAAGTTTAAGACTAGTTGTGTTTTTTATGATTATTGCCCATATGTTGATTGTTGATTGATTGTATACAATGTATAATTTGAAATACATATTTTTCAGGTGTGAATGTGTATTTTCAGAATAAATTTCTAAACCAAATCATTGGGTTGATTTACTAGTTTCTACACCTGTAAAACCTAACTTTGATGTATAATAGACCTCTACCCATATACGTATAATAGACCTCTAAAGTTATCCGTATAATAGACCTCTAACCATATACATATAATAGACCTCTAAAGTTATCCGTATAATAGACCTCTACCCATATACGTATAATAGACCTCTAAAGTTATCCGTATAATAGACCTCCAACCATATACGTAGAATAGTCCTCTAAAGTTATCCGGAACTCCTACCATATATGTATAATAGTCCTCTAAATTTATCCGTATAATAGAACTCCAACCATTTACGTATAATGAACATCTAATCATAGACGTATAATTGACGTATAACAATAGACGTATATTAGAATTTCATTCTAGACGAATTGCAGACCACATTTAGACGTCTAAGGTATGCGTTTAATAGACGTATATTATACGTCTTTTGCCCACTGGGTTACGTCTCAACAGAAACGCTCTTTAGCTCTTTCAGTGTTATGCAGAGAACAGCGTCTGTCGAGATCACTTTTGAGTCAGCGCGAAACGCCGTGTGCTGTCAGTTTGATTTCATATTGCTCGTAGCGGCGCCCGGCTTTTGTCTGTCAAACGTTAGGTTGCGCTTCTTCATGCTGCATCGTCGGCATGAGTGGAGCTTTTTAAACGTCTGTACTTACTGCGCCCCATAAGAAATCGTTTGTCCCCGTTCAAAAGAGATTTTGCGATGTCCTGCAGCGTTCGCAAAGCAAACCTTTGACAGTTTGAAAAGAGGAATTTATTCTGCTTCCTGTGCGTGCAGTAGTTACAAAGTTGAACGTCTTTACACGATCTGCTGCAGTTTTCAGTGGGCGGGCTTTGTCAGATGGCTTGGAAAAACGCACTGTGTTTCGGCTCGGGAAACATCATGAGCAGTGTCCTGCATGTTTTCTGTGTATAGCTGTCTTTTGACGCATACAGAATTCATTCGAAATCATTGATTTCTCCAATTATCAAGGGTCCCTTAAAGGATGAGTCAAAGTAACGTCTAATCGGATTAGTTTCCTTAGAGCTGGTTCAGAGTTTGCTCAAGAGTTTACCTTTCACAGATGTGCAAAGAAGAATGTTGGGGGTGCACGCTTCAAGGTGCCTTACAGTGCGTTGTTTCCGACACAGTGTGGCCGGGTGTTTTCCGAGTTATCGCACGGATTGGGCACGCCCACAAGCCGAGAGCCGCAGGCGATGAGCCCGGGGCTGAACGGGCCCCACTGGCTAGTTTGTAAGGCCAGGTGCATTGCCAACCACGACCGGCAGCGCAGAGGCTTTGAAGGCGGTCTGGGCTCCTGCAGCTGTGCAGCCACGCACTCTGGTTTCTCTTCATCTCGTACAAATCTTTCGCCTTTTATTAAAGATTTCCGTGGAGAGGAGCATGAATAAGTTCCATGCAATTTTTGTGCTTCCCTGCCTTCGGGTGGGGCGCAGCCTGGCTGGTCAAAGAGAGAAAACAAAAACGTTCGCAATCACTCTTGTTATGGCAATTGTGGCCGTCTGCTCCGCGAGTCCTCGGTCTCCGGCTGTCTGATTGGCGCTCTTTTCTTTGGGGGGCGGGAAGTGTCCGGCCGCAGGGGATCTTGGGACCTCGCTTTGCATAGCGGCTTCCCAGAGTGCGTCGTTTCCGGCACAGTGTGGCTGGGTGTTTTCCGACTTATCGCACAGATTGGGCACGGCCGCAAGCTGAGAGCCGCAGGCGATGAGCCCGGAGCTGAACGGGCCCCACTGGCTCGTTTGTAAGGCCAGGTGTATTGCCAACCATGACCGGCAGCGCAGAGGCTTTGAAGGCGGCCTGGGCTCCTGCAGCTGTGCAGCCACGCACTCTGGTTTCTCTTCATCTCGTACAAATCTTTCGCCTTTTGCTAAAGATTTCCGTGGAGAGGAGCATGAATGAGTTCCATGCAATTTTTGTGCTTCCCTGCCTTCGGGTGGGGCGCAGCCTGGCTGGTCAAAGAGAGAAAACAAAAACGCTCGCAATCGGTCTTGTTATGGCGATTGTGGCAGTCTGCTCCGCGAGTCCTCGGTCTCCGGCCGTCTGATTGGCGCTCTTTTCTTTGGGGGGTGGGAAGTGTCCGGCCGCAGGGGATCTTGGGACCTCGCTTTGCATAGCGGCTTCCCAGAGTGCGTCGTTTCCGGCACAGTGTGGCCGGGTGTTTTCCGAGTTATCGCACGGATTGGGCACGCTCGCAAGCCGTGAGCCGCAGGCGATGAGCCCGGAGCTGAACGGGCCCCACTGGCTCGTTTGTAAGGCCAGGTGCATTGCAAACCACGACCGGCAGCGCAGAGGCTTTGAAGGCGGACTGGGCTCCTGCAGCTGTGCAGCCACGCACTCTGGTTTCTCTTCATTTCGTACAAATCTTTCGCCTTTTACTAAAGATTCCCGCGGAGAGAAGCATGAATGAGTTCCATGCAATATTTGTGCTTCTTTGCTTTCGGGTGGGGCGCAGCTGGGCTGGTCAAAGAGAGAAAACAAAAACGCTCGCAATCGGTCTTGTTATGGCGATTGTGGCCGTCTGCTCCGCGAGTCCTCGGTCTCCGGCCGTCTGATTGGCGCTCTTTTCTTTGGGGGGCGGGAAGTGTCCGGCCGCAGGGGATCTTGGGACCTCGCTTTGCATAGCGGCTTCCCAGAGTGCGTCGTTTCCGGCACAGTGTGGCCGGGTGTTTTCCGAGTTATCGCACGGATTGGGCACGCTCGCAAGCCGTGAGCCGCAGGCGATGAGCCCGGAGCTGAACGGGCCCCACTGGCTCGTTTGTAAGGCCAGGTGTATTGCCAACCACGACCGGCAGGGCAGAGGCCTTGAAGGCGGCCTGGGCTCCTGCAGCTGTGCAGCCACGCACTCTGGTTTCTCTTCATCTAGTACAAATCTTTCGCCTTTTACTAAAAATTTCCATGGAGAGGCGCATGAATGAGTTCCCTGCAGTTTTTGTGCTTCCCTGCTTTCGGGTGGGGCGCAGCTGGGTTGGTCAAAGAGAGAAAACAAGCACGTTCGCAATCGCTCTTGTAATGGTGATTGTGGCCGTCTGCTCCGCGAGTCCTTGGTCTCCGGCCGTCTGATTGGCGCTCTTTTCTTTGGTGGGCGGCAAGTGTCCGGCCGCAGGGGATCTTGGGACCTTGCCTGCATAGCGGCTTCCCAGAGTGCGTCGTTTCCGGCACAGTGTGGCCGGGTGTTTTCCGAGTTATCGCACGGATTCGGCACGCTCGCAAACCGTGAGCCGCAGGCGATGAGCCCGGAGCTGAACGGGCCCCACTGGCTCGTTTGTAAGGCCAGGTGTATTGCCAACCACGACCGGCAGGGCAGAGGCCTTGAAGGCGGCCTGGGCTCCTGCAGCTGTGCAGCCATGCACTCTGGTTTCTCTTCATCTCGTACAACTCTTTCGCCTTTTACTAAAGATTTCCGTGGAGAGGAGCACGAATGAGTTCCCTGCAATTTTTGTGATTTCCTGCTTTCGGGTCGCGGGCAGCTGGGCTGGTCAAAGAGAGAAAACAAGCACGTTCGCAATCGCTCTTGTAATGGTGATTGTGGCCGTCTGCTCCGCGAGTCCTCGATCTCCGGCCGTCTGATTGGCGCTCTTTTCTTTGGGGGGCAGGAAGTGTCCGGCCGCAGGGGATCTTGGGACCTCGCTTTGCATAGCGGCTTCCCAGAGTGCGTCGTTTCCGGCACAGTGTGGCTGGGTGTTTTCCGAGTTATCGCACGGATTGGGCACGCTCGCAAGCCGTGAGCCGCAGGCGATGAGCCCGGAGCTGAACGGGCCCCACTGGCTCGTTTGTAAGATCTGCGGCAGATCGTATAAAGACGTTCAACTTTGTAACTACTGCACGCACAGGAAGCAGAATAAATTCCTCTTTCAAACTGTCAAAGGTTTGCTTTGCGAACGCTGCAGGACATCGCACAATCTGTTTTGAACGGGGACAAACGATTTCTTATGAGGCGCAGTAAATACAGACGTTTAAAAAGCTCCACTCATGCCGACGATGCAGCATGAAGAAGGGCAACCTAACGTTTGACAGACAAAAGCCGGGCGCCGCTACGAGCAATATGAAATCAAACTGACAGCACACGGCGTTTCGCGCTGACTCAAAAGTGATCTCGACAGACGCTGTTCTCTGCATAACGCTGAAAGAGCTAAAGAGTGTTTCTGTTGAGACGTAACAAGCTTGTTTCTTTCTACCATGATGTTACCATGACAAAATCTGTCTTTAAACACCTTGCTCAGTCTCTGACGAGACTGTCAAGAATTGCTTTCGCCGATTGTATTGCAAACCGGCGGAAGCGGGGTATTGGGAAAAGTTTTCAACTAGCAATAATCGCGCATCGGCTAAACCTCACAGGCTACGATACTGCCACTGCGCAAAGCTGACGGTTGCCAGGCAACCGCGTGGATCCTATGGAAATCGTTATCAATCGTCTCATGGCATGTCGTTGCTGTAACGCTTCATATTTGCGGCCGGACACTTCCCGCCCCCCAAAGAAAAGAGCACCAATCAGACAGGCGGAGACCGAGGACTCGCAGAGCAGACGGCCACAGTCGCAGTAATAAGAGTGATTGTGAGCGGTTTTGTTTTCTCTCTTTGACCAGCCCAGCTGCGCCCCACCCGAAGGCAGGAAAGCACAAAAATTGTATGGAACTCATTCATGCTCCTCTCCATGGAAATCTTTAGTAAAAGGCAAAAGATTTGTACGAGATGAAGAGAAACCAGAGTGCGTGGCTGGACAGCTGCAGGAGCCCAGGCTGCCTTCAAGGCCTCTGCCCTGCCGGTCGTGGTTGGCAATGCACCTGGCCTTACAAACGAGCCAGTGGGGCCCGTTCAGCTCCGGGCTCATCGCCTGCGGCTCTCGGCTTACCTGGCAGGGGAGATACCTTGATCAGCCTGTAGTTGGAGTAGTTGGATTGTTTTCTTGTTTTGTGGAAGCAGTGTTTGTTTTGCAGTTTGAGATGGCAACCTTTGGATCCCGCAAGAATGCTGTACGTTTTGAGCTTTTGGATGACCTGTTCATGGATCGTATGCAGTTCAGCAGAAAAGTGTTACAGAAGGAACTTGGCTTTGAACCTCGGCACTTGGATTTCATCTTTGCTCTCCCAGGTCAGAAAGCATTTGAGGTTGTATTTGGTACCTATCCTCTGTTTGAACAATGCGTGGATGTGTTTGAGGCAAAAAGAGGGAAAGTTCCTGCACTTGAGAAGATCAACTTGCAGCCTCTGACACAGAGAGAGAGGAAAACGGTGCATGTTGTTATGTTCTCGGAACTGGCAAAGACGGAGGACATTCACACCTGGCTTAACCAGTACTGCACCGTCCACCATGGAACTGAGGTTAGAGATGTTGACGGTATAAAAACAGGAGCAAGGAAATTCGAGGTTCGCTTACTACCGGACAATGTAAATGGAGGCTTAAGGCACCTGCCCTCTACAATCCGGCTGGGCGCCTGCAATGGCTATGTTTTTTATGTGGGACAACCAAAGGTGTGTCGGCGCTGTGGTGCTGTGGGACACCTGGCATCTTCCTGCACTGTGAAATGCTGCAAGACCTGTGGCAAACAGGGACATTTAGCCTCTGACTGTTCAATGCTGCCAAAGTGCAATTTATGTGGCTCGGAAGGACACGTTTTTAAGAACTGCCCTCACGCCTACGCCAATAAACTCAAAATGAGAAAGGATGAGGCAGTGCTTGTTTCAGCCAAACCGGCCCGAAAAGCCAAAGCAAACAACAAGTCAAACAAAGAACCCTTGTTGGACAAAGAGTCTCAGCCTCCAGCCAGGATCAGTCCTGCTGTGGCTCCGGGGCCGGTGGAAGAGAAATCCACTACGCTCCCACAACCGCAGACTGCACCAGACAAGCACGAGGGTTTGAAAACCCCCGAGAACAGCGAGGACCCCTCCCCCACTCCTGCTCCTCAGAACGAGGGCCAGTGTGGGGCCCCCCGGTGGAGCGGGTCCAGCGACGATACCCAGGATTCAGCGGAGCTGCTTTTCTCAGACTCTGCAAGTGCTACAGATGCCCTCCTCTCCTCCATCCAGTCCATCACGGAGGATCTGCAACAGCTGGTGGGTGAGGGGGAAGAGGAGACTGGTGCATCGGCTGCACCCCTTTCCCCTCAGTGCTCCCAGGAGCTGGACTTGAGGAAAAGGAAAAATGACTCTGTTTTCTCCCCGAGCGAGGAGGAAGGAGAGAATGGCGATGGGGACAGCTGGAACCCCTCCACCCCTCCCTCTACCCCCTTCCTTGAAATGGACTCCGTGAATGCTTTTACTGCTGCCACCCTGATGAAGGCTCATTCAGAGGATGGCTGGCAGGAAATTGGTAAGAAGAAAAAGAAAAAGAAGAAGGTAACAGGTGAGACCGAAGAGAAATGTGTTTTGTAAAGACTGGTTCCACTTTCTTATGTAATATGGCTCTAAACATAATTTCTCTTAACACCAGAGGTATCAATGACGGAGTTAAATGTCAGTGTGTCTTTGATTACCTCCAGCAGAGAGAGGGAGATGTGTTGATGTTGCAGGAGTGTGCTTTAGCCTATCAAGAGAGGTATAAAAGCTTTGAAGATAGGTGGGATAAAGGGCCTTCTGTTTGGTCAGGGGACAATAACAACAGAGCCTCTGGCGTGGCCATTCTTTTCAAAGGATGGGCTTTCAAATTGAAAAGTATTCAGAGGGTCATAGATGGCAGGTTGCTGTGTGTGGATGTGGAATGGGGGACCGTTAACCTGCGGCTAATCAATGTGTATTGTCCTACTGACGTGGGAGGAAGGGTGGAGCTACTCAAGGCACTCTCTCCCCTATTGTTAAGTAGCACAGACGTGATAGTGGGAGGGGATTTTAATTGTATCTTAGAGCACACAGACAGGCAGTCTAGCTCTCCGATAAAATTGGATTCCAGCTCACTGGCCCTGCAAAACTTAGTTCAAGACTTTAAACTCTCAGACACATATAGATGTATATATCCCACAACAGCAGGATATGCATGGTCAGGGAGGAATAGCAGCTCCAGAATTGACTATTGCTTTGTCTCAGAGAGAGTGAAAGTTGTTGGGGTCACTCTTCAGCCTGTCTTCTTCTCAGATCATCAGGCTTTAGGGTGTAGAGTGGAACTCCAGGGCGGGACTGTCTTTGGCCCAGGCCTCTGGAAACTCAACACAAAGCTGCTAGAGAACGAGGGGGTAGTATCCCGCTACAAGGAGAAACTATCACAGTGGCTGTCCTTGCAGTGTCTGTACGGGTCAGTAGGAGAGTGGTGGGAGGAGGTGAAGATGAGGACAAAGACCTTTTTCATGGCTGAGGGAAGGAAGGCTGCTGCCAGACGGAGAGGAGTGCTAGCCAGGAAACAGAGGCAGCTGCAGCGTCTCTACACGATGCTGCACAGTGGCTTCGATGTGCTCGAGGATATCACCCTTTTAAAAAAGGACATCCGGAGCATAGCCGAAGAAAGTAGTCGAGGAGTGCTGTTAAGAGGCAGAGTGCAGTTCTTGGAAGAAAATGAGAAGTGTACTCGCTTCTTTTTCAGGAAAGTGGTAGGCTCCAAGTCTGTCATGGAAAGTGTAGTTGATGAGGAGGGACGAGAGAGAACAGAGCCGAGTGCTATCCTCTCCTGCACCAAGGCCTTCTACTCAAGACTGTACAGCTCTACAGAGGTAAAGGATGAAGAAATTCATTTTTTTACCTCAAAGCTAGAAAACGTTTTGAGTGAAGAAGATAGGGAAGTACTTGAGAGGGATTTGACAGTAGAAGAGCTGAGACAGGCTATGGAGAGCTTACAGAAGGGGAAAACTCCAGGTGCTGACGGGCTCCCTAAATAATTTTATTGCACCTTTTGGGATCTGCTTCAGGATCCGCTACTGGTCCTATTCGAGGAAAGATATAAGACAGAATTGCTGCCTGACTCCTTAAGAGAAGGCACTATCTCTCTCTTGTTTAAGAAAGGAGCAAAAAATGACATAAAGAACTGGAGACCCCTCAGCCTGTTAGGCGTGGACACTAAGATCCTGTCCAAAGCCCTTTTCCTGCACCTACAAAATGTAGTGGCCTCACTGGTAGGGAAAGAACAGACTTGTGGGATAGCAGGACGCCTGATGAGCGACAACCTGGCCTTGTTGAGGGATGTCTGTCTGTACTCTGAGGATCGCTCCCTCCCTCTTTGCATTTTAGGTGTAGACCTAGAAAAGGCCTTTGACCGCCTAAACCGGCAGTACTTAACATCGGGACTTGAGCACATGAAGTTTGGCCCCATCATGAGAAAGTGGATTAACCTGCTGTACACAGGTAGCAACAGCAGAGTCATGGTTAATGGCAATAGATCACGCCCCTTTGAAGTCTGTTCAGGGGTGAGGCAGGGCTGCCCATTATCCCCCTTGTTATGCGTTTTGGCTATGGAGCCCTTAGCCTGTGCCTTGCGCCAGGATCAGGCCATTAATGGGATACCAGTGCCTGGAAGTGGGGGAGGAGAGGTAAAGACATCTCTATACATGGATGACGTCACCCTGCTCCTCTCTGACAATGCCTCAATTAGCAGAGCTCTGCAGTGCTGTGATCGTTTCTCTTTGGCTTCCTCCGCAAAAATTAACAAATCTAAGAGTGAGATTTTTTATCAGAACTGGAGGGAGCCAAAAGAAGGACATGATCTCAGGCTGCAAGAGAAGAGAATTAAGGTCCTGGGGGTGTATTTTGGAGAAGAGATGGGAACAGTAAATTGGCAGAACAAATTGCCAATCTTAAACAAAAAACTGATGCAATGGAAGGACCGAGACCTCACCATGACAGGGAAGGTGCTGGTCATCAAAGCCGAGCTCTTGCCTGTCTTGAATTTTCTGGCTTCTACCTTCCCAATCCCACACCGTGTTGCGGCGGTGATGAGGAGATTGATGTTTCAATTTCTATGGGGTGGGAAGCAGGAAAGACTCAGAAGGGAAATAATGTACAGGCCGCTACCCTCAGGGGGGAAGTCTGTCCCAGATATTGCTACGAAGCTGCTGTGCATTTTCCTGGCCTCTGTGCTGAGAGGCTTTGCAACAGCACTTGCAGCGCGTACCTGGACTTATTTTTCCAGGCTCTGGGTAGGTAGGGAGGTGTTCAGAGTGTGGGGTGTCAGACCCAAGCTGGACGTCCCACTCTCTGACACATGCCCTGCAATTTATGGGACAGTTAAAAGTTTTCTAAGATCTCACCCAATTGGCCATATTCCCCTCCGAGATGTCAGCGTCCAAAAACTGGAAGATTTCGTTGCACCCCAGAACAATAGGCAGACCCATGTGGGCATTTTAACATCAGCCCAAACAAGGAAGGTGTGGAAACACACATCCTCTAAGTTTCTGTGCAACATTCACAGAGATTTAGCCTGGAGTGTCGTCCACCAGTGCTTACCGGTACGAACTTTCTTGTACCGTAGGGGCCTCACCCCCAGCCCTCGCTGCGTTAGGGTGGGCTGCGGCGAGGAGGAGACTGTATCCCATCTCCTGTGGTCCTGCTTTTTTGCTAAGGCCTTCTGGGCACAGTTTGAAGATTGGTTGCTGGCTCTCTCGCCCCAATTTACCCTGACCGCTGCTTTCGTCATATACGGCATCTCTCCTGTCAAACTTCCTCCTGACGTGTTTGACAGGATCTGGGCCGTGGTGAACAGTGGGAAAGTTGCCCTGTGGAGAGTGAGGAACATGGGGCTGTTCAAAGGCATCGAGATCCCAGTCAAGGCAGCAGGTAGCCTGGCCCTGTTCATCACCCGAGAGAACTATTACCTCAGAGATCTGTGGAGAGAAGGGAGGGAGGAAGCAGAAAATCTGTGGGAAATAGAGAGCATAGGTCAATATCTCAAGAAACTGTGAAAAACATTATCAAGTTTAAGTAAAGAATGTGATTTGCACCAGAAAAAAAGAAAATTGTTGCTATGTAACTGTTACCATGTCAAAATGTAATGAGATGTGATCATATATACTGTTTTAAGTATGTATATGAATGTAAAGCTTTCTGATTTGTGATGTCCTGTATTTTTTTGTGAAAAGAAAATAAAGTTCTTAAAAATCGAAATCGGTTCACCCAGGGCGAGGCTCGGCCATTGCACTCCGGCTGTGCTGACCCCTGCGAATTCCCCAAATGTGGGAATCTCGACTGCATAATTTCTGGTAGTGGGGGACTGCGTTCGCGCTCTCCCCTGATGTGCTTGGTCCAAAATCAGATACAGGAGGGTTAGGACACCACGAGCTGCGTGGCTGCGGAAGGATCCCGGTTCGAAAGGAGTCGACGCCGCTGCTGGTTCTCGCTGGCTTTTAGTTAGGGGTCCGGAGAAGCATCTCAAGCTAGTTCCACTACTCCTTCCGGACGTTCATTCCCTTTTCAAAGTCAGTCGTTTTGCTATAGTCTGCGTTCTTTAGGCTGATTATCGAGGTTAGCCTTTATTTGGTCATGGGGGGCCTCGGTACTGTATGCTGAGTCTAAAGACAGTTTCACCCGTTTTCTGATTGCTCGGTTCTGTACCAGTGCAGACATGTCAAACAGTGAATGGCTGTACCTCTATTGTATCCGTGCTCAATGAATGAAATCGGTAACAAATGAATATATGTCTAGTTATACGAAAAACGAGTGGTTTATCGACTCATCTTCATTTGCAGATTTAGAGGCAGCTTCGATATTCGTTTTACAGACGGGTTTTTTTTTTTGAATATGGGTCACACACATGCCACAGCAACAAAACATCTCTAGAGATGAGGCTATAGATCACCTTTCCATCCTGCAGGTTTTCCTCCCAAAGCCTACGGCACCAACGGCGACCCCTGCTGGCCGGGAGAGCAAAAGCTTACAGCACCTGGTATTCCCAGGCAGTCTCCCATCCAAGTACTAACCAGGCCCGACACTGCTTAGCTTCCGAGATCAGACGAGATCGGGCGTGTTCAGGGTGGTGTGGCCGTAAGCGAAAGCCCCGGCGCCTGACTCGCTACTTGAAGCTGTGTGTGGCGGGGGTTCCGTGCCCCCCGAGCGGGACTGAAGGATCGTTCGTGTGCAACTCTTTGGAAAGGAGCTGCTTTCCAAATCGCATTGCATGCCTGGATGTTGGCGAATGCGCTCCCTTGTGTTGGCTCGTCCCGCACTGGAGGAGGACAAACAATCTGCACGGAGGAGCACCAGGCAAGTCTTCACCAGACAAAAACCTCCAGTGCACAGCACTCTGGAAACATTTCGGGGCTTTCGCGTGTTTATTTCAGCACGTAAAGCGCACCGGTCCAACACGTCGGCCGGGCGCGCGGCGCCTCCGCCCTCTTGTGGCCTTGCGGCGTCAGAGCAAGAGGCTCCTTCTCGCTGCCCTTCCGCTGTGTTGCAGGGCCCCGAGAGGGAACCCGGAGCGCGCACTTTGTGGGGGGCGGGGGACCGCGTTCGCGCTCTGCCCCCGGTCTCTTGCGCGAGTACTAAATCTCACGGACAGGGGGGCCTCGTCATTGATTGTTACAGGTGAGACGGGGATTAGGAGGAGACCCCGACTGATGGGTAAAGGGGAGCACTAACACCAGAGGGACACCCCCGGCGTCTCTTTTTGAGAGACGCCCTGGGGTTTCCTAATGGCCAAGGAGGGTCGGGACCTCGGTTTGACGCCTCCCCCGAAGGACGGCGCCTGTTTGTGCAGCAGTGTCGCCATCAGGAGGCTGGGGCGTAAGAGAGCCACACAGCCCGCAGGCTGAGCGCTCCCTACTGGTCCCAGTCACACCTCTTGCAGGAGCAGCAGCAACCGGAGCTTTTCCGGGGTGGAATCTCCCATCCGGGTGCCGGCCAGGCTCACACCTGCTGGGCTGCCCCGGGGGTGAGCCCAGTCGAGAGTCGCAGGGCCAGATCTAGTCACCGGGGAGAAACGATACAAGTGAAGGATTGCTCGGCTCTCGGCACTTGAAAAGACCGACAAATGTCTCGTTCCCGCCGGAGCTGAATGTACCCGCATGTGTGGTGTCGTCTTCTTCCCCCGCCCCGCTGTGTTTGCTGTATTGTCTCTGAAGCCGGCCCCCCCGAGACGAGACGGGCTGTTCCTGTGCCCCAATTAACACTTTACAGGTGCCATTCCCCGGCATTGTGGCCATTGTCGGTGCTCACACGCGATAAGATAAGGCGGAGGAGAGCGGGGCATGCCCAGCGGCAGACATTCAAGGAGGGGGCAGTGCGAGGTGAGGTGAGGTGCGACACGCCGGAGCCCCGACGCAGCTAATGCGGAGCACTTGTTGGACTGGCATCGAAAGGACGTGTGCGCACGGAGCGAGCCTTCCCTGCGGCGGAGCGCGGGAACTTTCTCCCCCCCTCCCGCTGCAGGAGTTGTGTGCACTGCAGCGGTGCCGAGAGAAAAGCACAGAAGGCAGCAGGCTCTGGAGAACAGGTAAGAGACGGAGCCTTGTGGGCAGGCGAGCAGGCCCGTTTTTTGGAAATTGCTGAAAAGGTTTGTTCGGTGTGTGGCAGGCGCACGTCGCGAGCTTGCGTGGCGATCTGCCGGTCTGGAGTTATGCAAATGAGGCCGAATTGCATCCCGGGACATGCTGCGAATGCGCAACGGCGACTGCAGATGTGTAGGAAACGGCGCGCTCGTTTTCTCGTTTTGCCCACACTTTTGAGTGTTAGTGTGGCGTGTGAGTGTGTGAAAGAGTGGGCCCAGCAGGAGGCGGTGGCGTGCGGGGCGAGGAGGTGGCCTAGGCTGCGCGATTTGTGCTGTGGGTGCGGGCCGCTTGCAGGGGCCTGTTTAACTCATACTTACCTGGCAGGGGAGATACCTTGATCAAGAAGGAGGTTCACCCAGGGCGAGGCTCGGCCATTGCACTCCGGCTGTGTTGACCCCTGCGAATTCCCCAAATGTGGGAATCTCGACTGCATAATTTCTAGAAGTGGGGGACTGCGTTCGCGCTCTCCCCTGATGTGCTTGGTCCAAAATCAGATACGGGAGGGTTAGGACACCACGAGCTGCGTGGCTGCGGAAGGATCCCGGTTCGACAGGAGTGGACGCCGCTGCTGGTTCTCGCTGGCTTTTAGTTAGGGGTCCGGAGAAGCATCTCAAGCTAGTTCCACTACTCCTTCCGGACGTTCATTCCCTTTTCAAAGTCAGTCGTTTTGCTGTAGTCTGCGTTCTTTAGGCTGATTATCGAGGTTAGCCTTTATTTGGTCATGGGGGGCCTCGGTACTGTATGCTGAGTCTAAAGACAGTTTCACCCGTTTTCTGATTGCTCGGTTCTGTACCAGTGCAGACATGTCAAACAGTGAATGGCTGTACCTCTATTGTATCCGTGCTCAATGAATGAAATCGGTAACAAATGAATATGTCTAGTTATACGAAAAACGAGTGGTTTATCGACTCATCTTCATTTGCAGATTTAGAGGCAGCTTCGATATTCGTTTTACAGATGGGTTTTTTTTTTTGAATATGGGTCACACACATGCCACAGCAACAAAACGTCTCTAGAGATGAGGCTATAGATCACCTTTCCATCCTGCAGGTTTTCCTCCCAAAGCCTACGGCACCAACGGCGACCCCTGCTGGCCGGGAGAGCAAAAGCTTACAGCACCTGGTATTCCCAGGCAGTCTCCCATCCAAGTACTAACCAGGCCCGACGCTGCTTAGCTTCCAAGATCAGACGAGATCGGGCGTGTTCAGGGTGGTGTGGCCGTAAGAGAAAGCCCCGGCGACTGAGTCGCTACTTGAAGCTGTGTGTTGCGGGGGTTCCGTGCCCCCCGAGCGGGACTGAAGGATCGTTCTTGTGCAACTCTTTGGAAAGGAGCTGCTTTCCAAATCGCATTGCGTGCCTGGATGTTGGCGAATGCGCTCCCTTGTGTTGGCTCGTCCCGCACTGGAGGAGGACAAACAATCTGCACGGAGGAGCACCAGGCAAGTCTTCACCAGACAAAAACCTCCAGTGCACAGCACTCTGGAAACATTTCGGGGCTTTCGCGTGTTTATTTCAGCACGTAAAGCGCACCGGTCCAACACGTCGGCCGCGTGCGCGGCGCCTCCGCCCTCTTGTGGCCTTGCGGCGTCAGAGCAAGAGGCTCCTTCTCGCTGCCCTTCCGCTGTGTTGCAGGACCCGGAGCGCGCACTTTGTGGGGGGCGGGGGACCGCGTTCGCGCTCTGCCCCCGGTCTCTTGCGCGAGTACTAAATCTCACGGACAGGGGGGCCTCGTCATTGATTGTTACAGGTGAGACGGGGATTAGGTGGAGACCCCGACTGATGTGTAAAGGGGAGCACTAACACCAGAGGGACACCCCCGGCGTCTCTTTTTGAGAGACGCCCTGGGGTTTCCTAATGGCCAAGGAGGGTCGGGACCTCGGTTTGACCTCTGTTTGTGCAGCAGAGTGTCGCCATCAGGAGGCTGGGGCGTAAGAGAGCCACACAGCCCGCAGGGTGAGCGCTCCCTACTGGTCCCAGTCACACCTCTTGCAGGAGCAGCAGCAACCGGAGCTTTTCCGGGGTGGAATCTCCTATCCGGGTGCCGGCCAGGCTCACACCTGCTGGGCTGCCCCGGGGGTGAGCCCAGTCGAGAGTCGCAGGGCCAGATCTAGTCACCGGGGAGAAACGATACAAGTGAAGGATTGCTCGGCTCTCGGCACTTGAAAAGACCGACAAATGTCTCGTTCCCGCCGGAGCTGAATGTACCCGCATGTGTGGTGTCGTCTTCTTCCCCCGCCCCGCTGTGTTTGCTGTATTGTCTCTGAAGCCGGCCCCCCCGAGACGAGACGGGCTGTTCCTGTGCCCCAATTAACACTTTACAGGTGCCATTCCCCGGCATTGTGGCCATTGTCGGTGCTCACACGCGATAAGATAAGGCGGAGGAGAGCGGGGCATGCCCAGCGGCAGACATTCAAGGAGGGGGTAGGGCGAGGTGAGGTGAGGTGCGACACGCCGGAGCCCCGACGCAGCTAATGCGGAGCACTTGTTGGACTGGCATCGAAAGGACGTGTGTGCACGGAGCGAGCCTTCCCTGCGGCGGAGCGTGGGAACTTTCTCCCCCCCTCCCGCTGCAGGAGTTGTGTGCACTGCAGCGGTGCCGAGAGAAAAGCACAGAAGGCAGCAGGCTCTGGAGAGCAGGTAAGAGACGGAGCCTTGTGGGCAGGCGAGCAGGCCCGTTTTTTGGAAATTGCTGAAAAGGTTTGTTCGGTGTGTGGCAGGCGCACGTCGCGAGCTTGCGTGGCGATCTGCTGGTCTGGAGTTATGCAAATGAGGCCGAATTGCATCCCGGGACATGCTCCGAATGCGCAACGGCGACTGCAGATGTGTAGGAAACGGCGCGCTCGTTTTCTCGTTTTGCCCACACTTTTGAGTGTTAGTGTGGCGTGTGAGTGTGTGAAAGAGTGGGCCCAGCAGGAGGCGGTGGCGTGCGGGGCGAGGAGGTGGCCTAGGCTGCGCGATTTGTGCTGTGGGTGCGGGCCGCTTGCAGGGGCCTGTTTAACTCATACTTACCTGGCAGGGGAGATACCTTGATCAAGAAGGAGGTTCACCCAGGGCGAGGCTCGGCCATTGCACTCCGGCTGTGCTGACCCCTGCGAATTCCCCAAATGTGGGAATCTCGACTGCATAATTTCTGGTAGTGGGGGACTGTGTTCGCGCTCTCCCCTGATGTGCTTGGTCCAAAATCAGATACGGGAGGGTTAGGACACCACGAGCTGCGTGGCTGCGGAAGGATCCCGGTTCGACAGGAGTGGACGCTGCTGCTGGTTCTCGCTGGCTTTTAGTTAGGGGTCCGGAGAAGCATCTCAGGCTAGTTCCACTACTCCTTCCGGACGTTCATTCCCTTTTCAAAGTCAGTCGTTTTGCTGTAGTCTGCGTTCTTTAGGCTGATTATCGAGGTTAGCCTTTATTTGGTCATGGGGGGCCTCGGTACTGTATGCTGAGTCTAAAGACAGTTTCACCCGTTTTCTGATTGCTCGGTTCTGTACCAGTGCAGACATGTCAAACAGTGAATGGCTGTACCTCTATTGTATCCGTGCTCAATGAATGAAATCGGTAACAAATGAATATATGTCTAGTTATACGAAAAACGAGTGGTTTATCGACTCATCTTCATTTTCAGATTTAGAGGCAGCTTCGATATTCGTTTTACAGACGGGTTTTTTTTTTTGAATATGGGTCACACACATGCCACAGCAACAAAACATCTCTAGAGATGAGGCTATAGATCACCTTTCCATCCTGCAGGTTTTCCTCCCAAAGCCTACGGCACCAACGGCGACCCCTGCTGGCCGGGAGAGCAAAAGCTTACAGCACCTGGTATTCCCAGGCAGTCTCCCATCCAAGTACTAACCAGGCCCGACGCTGCTTAGCTTCCGAGATCAGACGAGATCGGGCGTGTTCAGGGTGGTGTGGCCGTAAGCGAAAGTCCCGGCGCCTGACTCGCTACTTGAAGCTGTGTGTGGCGGGGGTTCCGTGCCCCCCGAGCGGGACTGAAGGATCGTTCGTGTGCAACTCTTTGGAAAGGAGCTGCTTTCCAAATCGCATTGCGTGCCTGGATGTTGGCGAATGCGCTCCCTTGTGTTGGCTCGTCCCGCACTGGAGGAGGACAAACAATCTGCACGGAGGAGCACCAGGCAAGTCTTCACCAGACAAAAACCTCCAGTGCACAGCACTCTGGAAACATTTCGGGGCTTTCGCGTGTTTATTTCAGCACGTAAAGCGCACCGGTCCAACACGTCGGCCGGGCGCGCGGCGCCTCCGCCCTCTTGTGGCCTTGCGGCGTCAGAGCAAGAGGCTCCTTCTCGCTGCCCTTCCGCTGTGTTGCAGGACCCGGAGCGCGCACTTTGTGGGGGGCGGGGGACCGCGTTCGCGCTCTGCCCCCGGTCTCTTGCGCGAGTACTAAATCTCACGGACAGGGGGGCCTCGTCATTGATTGTTACAGGTGAGACAGGGATTAGGAGGAGACCCCGACTGATGGGTAAAGGGGAGCACTAACACCAGAGGGACACCCCCGGCGTCTCTTTTTGAGAGACGCCCTGGGGTTTCCTAATGGCCAAGGAGGGTCGGGACCTCGGTTTGACCTCTGTTTGTGCAGCAGAGTGTCGCCATCAGGAGGCTGGGGCGTAAGAGAGCCACACAGCCCGCAGGGTGAGCGCTCCCTTCTGGTCCCAGTCACACCTCTTGCAGGAGCAGCAGCAACCGGAGCTTTTCCGGGGTGGAATCTCCTATCCGGGTGCCGGGCAGGCTCACACCTGCTGGGCTGCCCCGGGGGTGAGCCCAGTCGAGAGTCGCAGGGCCAGATCTAGTCACCGGGGAGAAACGATACAAGTGAAGGATTGCTCGGCTCTCGGCACTTGAAAAGACCGACAAATGTCTCGTTCCCGCCGGAGCTGAATGTACCCGCATGTGTGGTGTCGTCTTCTTCCCCCGCCCCGCTGTGTTTGCTGTATTGTCTCTGAAGCCGGCCCCCCCGAGACGAGACGGGCTGTTCCTGTGCCCCAATTAACACTTTACAGGTGCCATTCCCCGGCATTGTGGCCATTGTCGGTGCTCACACGCGATAAGATAAGGCGGAGGAGAGCGGGGCATGCCCAGCGCAGACATTCAAGGAGGGGGTAGGGCGAGGTGAGGTGAGGTGCGACACGCCGGAGCCCCGACGCAGCTAATGCGGAGCACTTGTTGGACTGGCATCGAAAGGACGTGTGCGCACGGAGCGAGCCTTCCCTGCGGCGGAGCGTGGGAACTTTCTCCCCCCCTCCCGCTGCAGGAGTTGTGTGCACTGCAGCGGTGCCGAGAGAAAAGCACAGAAGGCAGCAGGCTCTGGAGAGCAGGTAAGAGACGGAGCCTTGTGGGCAGGCGAGCAGGCCCGTTTTTTGGAAATTGCTGAAAAGGTTTGTTCGGTGTGTGGCAGGCGCACGTCGCGAGCTTGCGTGGCGATCTGCCGGTCTGGAGTTATGCAAATGAGGCCGAATTGCATCCCGGGACATGCTGCGAATGCGCAACGGCGACTGCAGATGTGTAGGAAACGGCGCGCTCGTTTTCTCGTTTTGCCCACACTTTTGAGTGTTAGTGTGGCGTGTGAGTGTTGGAAAGAGTGGGCCCAGCAGGAGGCGGTGGCGTGCGGGGCGAGGAGGTGGCCTAGGCTGCGCGATTTGTGCTGTGGGTGCGGGCCGCTTGCAGGGGCCTGTTTAACTCATACTTACCTGGCAGGGGAGATACCTTGATCAAGAAGGAGGTTCACCCAGGGCGAGGCTCGGCCATTGCACTCCGGCTGTGCTGACCCCTGCGAATTCCCCAAATGTGGGAATCTTGACTGCATAATTTCTGGTAGTGGGGGACTGCGTTCGCGCTGTCCCTTGATGTGCTTGGTCCAAAATCAGATACGGGAGGGTTAGGACACCACGAGCTGCGTGGCTGCGGAAGGATCCCGGTTCGACAGGAGTGGACGCCGCTGCTGGTTCTCGCTGGCTTTTAGTTAGGGGTCCGGAGAAGCATCTCAAGCTAGTTCCACTACTCCTTCCGGACGTTCATTCCCTTTTCAAAGTCAGTCGTTTTGCTGTAGTCTGCGTTCTTTAGGCTGATTATCGAGGTTAGCCTTTATTTGGTCATGGGGGGCCTCGGTACTGTATGCTGAGTCTAAAGACAGTTTCACCCGTTTTCTGATTGCTCGGTTCTGTACCAGTGCAGACATGTCAAACAGTGAATGGCTGTACCTCTACTGTATCCATGCTCAATGAATGAAATCGGTAACAAATGAATATATGTCTAGTTATACGAAAAACGAGTGGTTTATCGACTCATCTTCATTTGCAGATTTAGAGGCAGCTTCGATATTCGTTTTACAGACGGGTTTTTTTTTTTGAATATGGGTCACACACATGCCACAGCAACAAAACATCTCTAGAGATGAGGCTATAGATCACCTTTCCATCCTGCAGGTTTTCCTCCCAAAGCCTACGGCACCAACGGCGACCCCTGCTGGCCGGGAGAGCAAAAGCTTACAGCACCTGGTATTCCCAGGCAGTCTCCCATCCAAGTACTAACCAGGCCCGACGCTGCTTAGCTTCCGAGATCAGACGAGATCGGGCGTGTTCAGGGTGGTGTGGCCGTAAGCGAAAGCCCAGGCGCCTGACTCGCTACTTGAAGCTGTGTGTGGCGGGGGTTCCGTGCCCCCCGAGCGGGACTGAAGGATCGTTCGTGTGCAACTCTTTGGAAAGGAGCTGCTTTCCAAATCCCATTGCGTGCCTGGATGTTGGCGAATGCGCTCCCTTGTGTTGACTCGTCCCGCACTGGAGGAGCACCAGGCAAGTCTTCACCAGACAAAAACCTCCAGTGCACAGCACTCTGGAAACATTTCGGGGCTTTCGCGTGTTTATTTCAGCACGTAAAGCGCACCGGTCCAACACGTCGGCCGGGCGCGCGGCGCCTCCGCCCTCTTGTGGCCTTGCGGCATCAGAGCAAGAGGCTCCTTCTCGCTGCCCTTCCGCTGTGTTGCAGGGCCCCGAGAGGGAACCCGGAGCGCGCACTTTGTGGGGGGCGGGGGACCGCGTTCGCGCTCTGCCCCCAGTCTCTTGCGCGAGTACTAAATCTCACGGACAGGGGGGCCTCGTCATTGATTGTTACAGGTGAGACGGGGATTAGGAGGAGACCCCGACTGATGGGTAAAGGGGAGCACTAACACCAGAGGGACACCCCCGGCGTCTCTTTTTGAGAGACGCCCTGGGGTTTCCTAATGGCCAAGGAGGGTCGGGACCTCGGTTTGACGCCTCCCCCGAAGGACGGCGCCTGTTTGTGCAGCAGAGTGTCGCCATCAGGAGGCTGGGGCGTAAGAGAGCCACACAGCCCGCAGGGTGAGCGCTCCCTACTGGTCCCAGTCACACCTCTTGCAGGAGCAGCAGCAACCGGAGCTTTTCCGGGGTGGAATCTCCCATCCGGGTGCCGGCCAGGCTCACACCTGCTGGGCTGCCCCGGGGGTGAGCCCAGTCGAGAGTCGCAGGGCCAGATCTAGTCACCGGGGAGAAACGATACAAGTGAAGGATTGCTCGGCTCTCGGCACTTGAAAAGACCGACAAATGTCTCGTTCCCGCCGGAGCTGAATGTACCCGCATGTGTGGTGTCGTCTTCTTCCCCCGCCCCGCTGTGTTTGCTGTATTGTCTCTGAAGCCGGCCCCCCCGAGACGAGACGGGCTGTTCCTGTGCCCCAATTAACACTTTACAGGTGCCATTCCCCGGCATTGTGGCCATTGTCGGTCCTCACACGCGATAAGATAAGGCGGAGGAGAGCGGGGCATGCCTAGCGGCAGACATTCAAGGAGGGGGCAGGGCGAGGTGAGGTGAGGTGCGACACGCCGGAGCCCCGACGCAGCTAATGCGGAGCACTTGTTGGACTGGCATCGAAAGGACGTGTGCGTACGGAGCGAGCCTTCCCTGCGGCGGAGCGCGGGAACTTTCTCCCCCCCTCCCGCTGCAGGAGTTGTGTGCGCTGCAGCGGTGCCGAGAGAAAAGCACAGAAGGCAGCAGGCTCTGGAGAGCAGGTAAGAGACGGAGCCTTGTGGGCAGGCGAGCAGGCCCGTTTTTTGGAAATTGCTGAAAAGGTTTGTTCGGTGTGTGGCAGGCGCACGTCGCGAGCTTGCGTGGCGATCTGCCGGTCTGGAGTTATGCAAATGAGGCCGAATTGCATCCTGCGAACATGCTGCGAATGCGCAACGGCGACTGCAGATGTGTAGAAAACGGCGCGCTCGTTTTCTCGTTTTGCCCACACTTTTGAGTGTTAGTGTGGCGTGTGAGTGTGTGAAAGAGTGGGCCCAGCAGGAGGCGGTGGCGTGCGGGGCGAGGAGGTGGCCTAGGCTGCGCGATTTGTGCTGTGGGTGCGGGCCGCTTGCAGGGGCCTGTTTAACTCATACTTACCTGGCAGGGGAGATACTTTGATCAAGAAGGAGGTTCACCCAGGGCGAGGCTTGGCCATTGCACTCCGGCTGTGCTGACCCCTGCGAATTCCCCAAATGTGGGAATCTCGACTGCATAATTTCTGGTAGTGGGGGACTGCGTTCGCGCTCTCCCCTGATGTGCTTGGTCCAAAATCAGATACGGGAGGGTTAGGACACCACGAGCTGCGTGGCTGCGGAAGGATCCCGGTTCGACAGGAGTGGACGCCGCTGCTGGTTCTCGCTGGCTTTTAGTTAGGGGTCCGGAGAAGCATCTCAAGCTAGTTCCACTAGTCCTTCCGGACGTTCATTCCCTTTTCAAAGTCAGTCCTTTTGCTGTAGTCTGCGTTCTTTAGGCTGATTATCGAGGTTAGCCTTTATTTGGTCATGGGGGTCTCGGTACTGTATGCTGAGTCTAAAGACAGTTTCACCCGTTTTCTGATTGCTCGGTTCTGTACCAGTGCAGACATGTCAAACAGTGAATGGCTGTACCTCTATTGTATCCGTGCTCAATGAATGAAATCGGTAACAAATGAATATATGTCTAGTTATACGAAAAAC
Organism: Lepisosteus oculatus; assembly: GCF_040954835.1. Taxonomy (NCBI): domain Eukaryota; kingdom Metazoa; phylum Chordata; class Actinopteri; order Semionotiformes; family Lepisosteidae; genus Lepisosteus; species Lepisosteus oculatus. Next base: position 150,512 of record NW_027167686.1, read on the forward strand.
GAGTGGTTTATCGACTCATCTTCATTTGCAGATTTAGAAGCAGCTTCGATATTCGTTTTACAGACGGGTTTTTTTTTTTGAATATGGGTCACACACATGCCACAGCTACAAAACATCTCTAGAGATGAGGCTATAGATCACCTTTCCATCCTGCAGGTTTTCCTCCCAAAGCCTACGGCACCAACGGCGACCCCTGCTGGCCGGGAGAGCAAAAGCTTACAGAACCTGGTATTCCCAGGCAGTCTCCCATCCAAGTACTAACCAGGCCCAACGCTGCTTAGCTTCCGAGATCAGACAAGATCGGGCGTGTTCAGGGTGGTGTGGCCGTAAGCGAAAGCCCCGGCGCCTGACTCGCTACTTGAAGCTGTGTGTGGCGGGGGTTCCTTACTTTTTGATGACATAACACCCAAAGGGGCTTCTTTGGAGCTGGATTCCAACCGGCATCCTAAAGTTTCTTGGCGGTATCTTTTACAGTCCTCTGTTCGGTCGACAAGGGACAGAAGGGGGCAGCTTTCCTCACACATACAGTTCAATGTACTGTAGTGTTCCTGTTCATTGAATTTGCAGTTCTGCATCAGACCTCTAACTCGTTTCCTTAGCTTGGATTTAAGCCACGAAGCAGGCTTCTACTGTATAAACGTCTATAGGAATCACAAACTATTTGAGAGGCCATCATCCCAGGGGGAACTGACAAAGTCTATCCCTAAACACCTAGCGCAGTCTCTCGAGAGACTGTCAAAAATCGCTTTCTCCTTTTGCGTTGCAAGTAAGTGAAAACGCAGTCTCAACCCAGAGCCACTTGGCAGCAGCGGCACGTAAATACTGTTACTGTTACTGCTCGATACCGACGTTAACCTACTATACCATGTTCAGCCACTGCTAGAAAATGTACGGCTCTAGTACCGGAGCAAACGACAGGAAGGCCAACGTCGAACGGGCACACGTGTCAGACATGGAGAGCAATGAGAATGGGATTAGAACCCATGCGTTCTTTCCACCGTGGGGCCCGTTCAGCTCCGGGCTCATCGCCTGCGGCTCTTGGCTTGCGGGCCTGCCCAATCCGTGCGATAACTCGGAAAACACCCGGCCACACTGTGCCGGAAACGACGCACTCTGGGAAGCCGCTATGCAAAGCGAGGTCTGAAGATCCCCTGCGGCCGGACACTTCCCGCCCCCCAAAGAAGAGAGCGCCAATCAGACGGGCGGAGACCGAGGACTCGCAGAGCAGACGGCCACAATCGCCATAACAAGAGCGATTGTGAGCGTTGTTGTTTTCTCTCTTTGACCAGCCCAGCTGCGCCCCACCCGAAGGCAGGGAAGCACAAAAATTGCATGGAGCTCATTCATGCTCCTCTCCACGGAAATCTTTAGTAAAAAGCGAAAGATTTGTACGAAATGAAGAGAAACCAAAGTGCGTGGCTGCACAGCTGCAGGAGCCCAGGCCGCCTTCAAAGCCTCTGCCCTGACGGTCGTGGTTGGCAATGCACCTGGCCTTACAAACGAGCCAGTGGGGCCCGTTCAGCTCCGGGCTCATCGCCTGTGGCTCTCGGCTTGCGGGCGTGCCCAATCCGTACGGGTGTGCCCAATCCGGAAGCCTATTTCAAAGTCGTTCTCTGTTTCAAAAAAACATTTCCAAAATACAAGCCTTGCAGACAGACACGCCTCAGAGGACTTAAGGGTGGCTTCATGTCAGAATGATAAAGTCTCCCCGTCCGGACATGAAAATCCCACTTTGTTACACACAAAAAAAGAATCAACAACAGAGAAATGCCCACAAGCATTTGAAAAGCCGCACCACGTCGCACTTGAAATAGCTCTTACATTAGTGGTAGACGCAGGAATCGCCTTTTTATTTACGCTCTTACCAACGTGATGGAAAGCAAAACAAAGCAAAGCAGAGCAGAGCAAAACAAAACGAACAAACGAAAACCCTCACGTCCCGCACTCGCATATAACGCCGTTATGTGCCCAAGCGTTATTGTACGTCATCCTAGCACTGCACCCCGGGGCGTAAGGTATATGGGAACGAGCACACGCCACGAATCGTCTCGAATCACTCCCTACAGCTGTAAGGCGCCTTGAAGCGTGCACCCCCAACATTCTTCTTTGCGCATCTGTGAAAGGTAAACTCTTGAGCAAACTCTGAACCAGCTCTAAGGAAACTAATCCGATTAGACGTTACTTTGACTCATCTTTTTACGCTCAGTGCTGGATTGCTCAAACTCCAGCTAGGGTTAGGGTTAGCATTCCCACACTAGTTAGACACTTTGTTTACGCTCAGTGCTGGATTTTGGGAACTTCAGGACGGGTGGGAATTTTCTCCTATCTGTCAATTCTGTTTTGTTTTGGAGACTCTTGGCTGCCTATGTTGTACAGTGCAGCGTGAAGGAAACATTTTCCAAAACTGTGTCAGCTCAAAAGTTATAAGAAAACCTCTCCAGCTGCTTTAACTCTCTTCATTTTTGTCATTTAATGTGACACTCGATGTATAACTGGAGCCTCACATATGCAAATGGTGAGGCTCCAGTTCGACACCCAGTTCGACACCACTTTACAGTATCTGACAAAAGCATGGCAGACTGTGCCGGACCGGCAAATAACTTCCGCTTATTTTTACCATATTAAACATTGGAAATCCAACCACTTGCATTTGTGACACTTGATTTTGGCTCCACCTAAGACACTCTTAAATCTTCAAACACTTTTCTCTTCTCCCGCAACACTCTTGTCTGTCGGCACTATGTGGCAGCGTTGCATGACAACCCCTCTCACCACGGAAAGGAACCTAACAGCTTTGGTAAGAGAGGAGAAAAGGACCTGGCCCGTATGGGACTCGAACCTGTGACCTTGGCGTTATTAGCACCACGCTCTAACCAACTGAGCTAACCGGCCTCACAACAATGCTTCTCTCTGTGCTGCAAAAAATCAAACTCAGGGAATTTCTTTTGTCCTCCTTTGAATAGAAAGCCGTGTAATTCAGTGTACGGCCTTTCTCGTGCAGTTTCATGGTTCTTGTAATCCAAATCCTACACTGGCGTGAAGTGCCCCCCCATTTCACGGCATTTTTCAGCTGATTTAAAATGTACCTAAAGGAGAAGCATTTTTGAAGACCATCAATTACCAAGAGCTTTTGTCAAAGGTTTTGGTGGTCATTTTTAATGACCACAGAGCGCTGTGATCTCGGTTTTACATCTCATCCAAAAGACAGCGCCCTCTTACAACACAGCATCTCCGTCACTATACTGGGGAATTGGGAACCGCACAGACCTCAGGGTGAGCGCCCCCCCCGCCGGCACCATTAACACCGCTTCCAGCTGAAAGCGTTGTTTTTCCCTGTAGCTCATCCTCATCCGGGTACTGACCTGGCTCACACCTGCTTAGCTTCAGTGGGTTTTCAGTTGCAAGTTGCAAGGGGATGCAAGTGATGGAGCCGTTCGCTTCAAAAGCCACTGCATTGGCCGGGAATCGAACCCGAGCCTCCCGCATGGCAGGCGAAAATTCTACCACTGAACCACCAATGCTTAGTGCCTGGGCCTTCAAAAAAGACGCTTTTTTGGTGCTCTGTGCAAAACGCGTCGACATCTGCTTCCAGCTGCAAAATGCCATTCACGGACGCTGAAGAATTTATTTCTAAGGCAGCGGGTACAAGCGATTGGGTGTTTTAAAACCACCAGAAACAGCAAAGAGGCGCGCTTCTTTGCTTGCGCCGGAACACACCAACTGGAGGCGGACAATGTAGTCGGCAGGATTCGAACAGGCGCGGAGAGACCCCAATGGATTTCTAGTTCATCGCCTTAACCACTCGGCCACGACTACAGCAATCGTCATAGCACTGCACCCCGGGGCGTACGGTATAAGGGAACGAGCACACGCCATGAATCGTCTCGAATCACTCCCTACAGCTGTAAGGCGCCTTGAAGCGTGCACCCCCAACATTCTTCTTTGCGCATCTGTGAAAGGTAAACTCTTGAGCAAACTCTGAACCAGCTCTAAGGAAACTAATCCGATTAGACGTTACTTTGACTCATCCTTTAAGGGACCCTTGTTAATTGGAGAAATCAATGATTTCGAATGAATTCTGTATGCGTTAAAAGACAGCTATACACAGAAAACATGCAGGACACTGCTCATGATGTTTCCCGAGCCGAAACACAGTGCGTTTTTCCAAGCCATTTGACAAAGCCCGCCCACTGAAAACTGCAGCAGATCGTGTAAAGGCGTTCAACTTTGTAACTACTGCACGCACAGGAAGCAGAATAAATTCCTCTTTTCAAACTGTCAAAGGTTTGCTGCAGGACATCGCACAATCTCTTTTGAACGGGGACAAACGATTTCTTATGGGGCGCAGTAAGTACAGACGTTTATAAAGCTCCACTCATGCCGACGATGCAGCATGAAGAAGCGCAACCTAACGTTTGACAGACAAAAGCCGGGCGCCGCTACGAGCAATATGAAATCAAACTGACAGCACACGGCGTTTCGCGCTGACTCAAAAGTGATCTCGACAGACGATGTTCTCTGCATAACGCTGAAAGAGCTAAAGAGCGTTTCTGTTGAGACGTAACCCATTGGGCAAAAGACGTATAATATACGTCTATTAAACGCATATCTTAGACGTCTAAATGTGGTCTACAATTCGTCTAGAATGAAATTCTAATATACGTCTAAAGTTAAACGTCAATTATACGTCTATATTTAGACGTTCATTATACATAAATGGTTGGAGTTCTATTATACGGATAAATTTAGAGGACTATTATACATATATGGTTGGAGTTCCGGATAACTTTAGAGGTCTATTATACGTATAACTTTAGAGGTCTATTATACGTATATGGTTAGAGGTCTATTATACGGATAACATTAGAGGTCTATTATACGTATATGGGTAGAGGTCTATTATACATCAAAGATAGATTTTATAGGTGTAGAAACAAGTAAAACAAGCCAATGATTAGGTTTAGAAATGTATTCTGAAAATACACATTCACACCTGAAACATATGTATTTCAAATTATACATTGTATACAATCAATCAACAATCAACATATGGGCAATAATCATAAAAACACAACTAGTCTTAAACTTCAGCTACAAATTCTGGTAACATGGCAATATACAGTATAGTAATGACAAACACAAAACTAATTACATTAACACACTAACTCAAAACCACATTTTGATTCAAATATACATTTTAAAATGTACAACTTCTATATTTCCAAGAAAAAAAAATATTACAATGGAAGTTAAGACGATTTTTGTCCACTATTTGCAAACCCTGTCTAATTGTCCTAACAGAACCAAAAACCTATTATTTTCAGAGTCCAGATCTCCTGGCCCCCTGCCTTGCATATGCATTCTTCAAGTAACACATTGCGTGCTCCTTTATTTCTTTTTCTGTTGATGTAGGGTGGGACTTCAGCACCGCAGCTAGGAGAAAATTATATAATATTACTTCCCAAATAAATGATGATTAATATCTTCTTTAGTATAATCTAAAAAATGAACGGTTTACTAAGCTCAAAGCTGAAATAAATGTATAAAATTTGGCTTGCATCATAGCAGTTGAGCAATAAAGTCTGTCCTAATTAAAGAGTACCCAAAGTTTGAAAGTACAACATAGAATAAGAATAAGAGAAACGGCAAAACGATTTTGTGTCATCTTCCCCATTCACACTATTTTATGTGCCGTTTTTTTGCTTTTTCACATACTATTTTAATCAAAATAATATTAAGAAAGATCTGTATGTATTCAGATAGTATTATTATTGTTCATACTTACTCGTCAAAAGAGGATTGCTGAGATATTTGCGGATATACTTCTACGTTTGAAAAACGTGTCCAAAATGGTGACCAACGAATACTAGCAATGCATTGTGGTATATAACCGGAAAATATGCTGGGTTCGATATTTTCTCAACGTATGCGTTTATTAATGTTGTCGATATTATGGTTGAAATTTAACATTGATAATACATCGCTGCTATGTGCCCCCTGCTATGAGCTGATGTGCAATTTTAACGCATGCAATAAGTAAGGATCGGTCACTGTTGTATGGTATTATATATAATGACATTATGGAATAGGATGGGGACAGGCCTGGCATCACGGGGGGAGGGGGGAATGTCGCCGCTTCAGTTTTGGGCAAAAAGTTTTACCTAACTTAATTTGCACCCTAAAAAAATAGTTGTACTTTGTCAATGGTCAGACAACACTAAATGACACGAACAGTCACTCAGTCTGTTTGATGGGCAGGAGGGCTATCCGTCCAGGAACTGCACATATTATTGAGTTTTAACATTACGATCCTGTTTGCTCAGGTGGACCGATTCCTTGCAGTAGTTTATCATTATACTTAAAATCGTTATATAACTAGGACTAGTTATAGCAGTCTGTGCTTTCTCTTGGTTTTACAACATTTTTTTCTTAACGATTCAGAACGTCCATGTAGCTGCAAAAATGAACGCTTATGGTACTTTTCGCTCCAGGCAATACAAACCTTGAGAGTGACGAAAAATGTGAAACTGAACTTCATCGCAAATACCAGATTGCTAGTCGTTATCTTCTATCATGAAGCACTAATCAATGGCATAGCTGCGAGATTTCATTTGGGTAGCTGCACCGTACAGCTCCGTTTCAACCGAAATATCACTCCCCCCTCAGAATTTCAGACGCCCCCCGACAGATTTTTCCTCGGGCACCGCGCACTGATGGGGGACTTTTGTCAAGAAAATAAAAATAGAAACTCTATAGGCACTCAAACATTTTACGGTTTTTTTTCAGGCAGGTGGCAAGACCCCCTCAGCAAAACCCTTGTATGCCAAGCTGTGGGCATTGATTCGTCGAATATACGTATATTTACGGCGAAATTACGGCTATACGTATATATACGTCGCCTCGACGTATAATCAACGTCGAATTGCAACCGTAAAATCGACGACATGAATAAACGCATATATAACGTCGAAAACACATCTAATACAGTGCCTGAGGCTTTTTACTGTATGTATCATGTGTGCCGCAACTAGGAGTATACGGCACTCTGCACAGTGTACGAAGTAAATTATTTTCGCAGTAATTAATTTATTATATTTACTATATTTATTATACACGTGTAAATTAATTGCTGCGAAAATAATTTACTTCGAACACTGTGCAGAGTGCCGTATACTCCTAGTTGCGGCACACACGATACATACAGTAAAAAGCCTCAGGCACTGTGTTAGATGTGTTTTCGACGTTATATATGCGTTTGTTAATGTCGTCAATTTTACGGTTGCAATTCGACGTTGATTATACTTCGAGGCGACGTATATATACGTATAGCCGTAATTTCGCCGTAAATATACGTATATTCGACGAATCAATGCCCACTGGGAACAAGCTCGCTTCTTTCTACCATGATGTCACCATGACCAAATCTGTCTTTAAACACCTTGCTCAGTCTCTAACGAGACTGTCAAAAATTGCTTTCGCCGATTGTATTGCAAACCGGCGGAAGCGGGGTATTGGGAAAAGTTTTCAACTAGCAATAATCCCGCCTCGGCTAAACCTCACAGGCTACGATACTGCCACTGCGCAAAGCTGACGGTTGCCAGGCAACCGCGGGGATCCTATGGAAATCGTTATCAATCGTCTCATGGCATGTCGTTGCTGTAACGCTTCATATTTGTCGTCTTCTTCTAGCTTGAGGTTTTGAAGAATTTCATGACAGACAAGGGCTCCGTTGGGAACAAAGAAACCCGTTGATTCTTTTCAGCAGCAGAAATACAACCCTTTAAATACAAGATGACAGAACAATGACGAAGGGCATGCCGGGAGGAACTCATGCACTACAGAGGAAAGGGGGCGGGCACGTACAGTTCACATTCAAGCCACAAGTACTCTTCTCGGATGTTGCACAAACAAATCCTAACGTCTTGAAAGCATTGCAGCATGTTTGTGTCCCACTTCCCGTGGCTGCAGGATGACTGACACGAACGGACAAACACAATCTGTGGCGTTTAGCGTGACATAGTCTTGCAGGCATCGTGCTGTCTCACTGCAATACTATACCGCTGGAGGAAACAGTCCATCTGGCCATGAAACTCATTTGAACGTCTAGCTACAGCAACTAACAATATCATGATTTATTCAGGATGTGTGGAATCAGCACGTCCCGGAGACAGCTTCCGAAATCGTGAGCATTCTCTGGTGGTAGGGGCGTTCAAGATGGCGCTCAGGTGGGAGGTAAAGTTAAGTGGTTGAGGATTTTTTTTGAGTTTTTCATGACCTGAATGTTAATTTTTGCTTTTTTCGACTACAGAAAAATAAGGACTTAACACTACTTGTTTAAACTTCAGTTATAATTGAAAGAAAAAAAACGATTTTTTTTAGGTTTAAGAATTTCGATATGAGTAACACTGGGAAAAGAAAAGAGAGTGCTGGTTCTTCGAAGGAGAAGTCTAAGAAACCTCAATCGTATATGTATAGCACTACAAGAAAATTGATGGCAACTAAAGGGAAAAGTGAAGCAGCTGGAGGGGACGTGGAAAGAGTGCTGGAGATGCGCTCGTACGCGAGCGCTCGCAGCCCAAGTGAGACTCAGCTGCCAGAGGAAGAGCCGGAGTCCCTGCCCAGCACACCTGTCAAAACCCCGGCAGCCAAGAGAGGAAGGGGCGACCTGACGCTGGAGGAGCTCCAGACCAACATCTTCAACATGATGGCACAGAGCATGGGTGAGCTGAAGGAAATGATTTGATCTAATACAGTCGCAATCGAAAGTCTTAAAAAGTCCACGGACTGTGTGTTTAAAGAGGTTGAAGACTTAAAGAGTGAAGTAAAAGTTCTTAAACAAGTAAATACCAAACAAGAAAAGCATATTAAAGAACTTGAATTGAAAGTGAACGATGTAGATAGATACCATCGATGATGGAATTTAAAATTATTTGGAGTTAAAGAGGAACGTGATAAGGACCTTGTTGCAACAGTGAAGGGTATCTGTAAAAGGACCCTGCCGGACCAGGAGGACGTAATATCGGCCATTGACTTTGTTCACAGGCTCGGGAGAGCGAACATGTCTGGGCAAGTGCGCCCCAGATCGATTATAATACAGTTCACCAAGAGGACGGCGAGGGACATGCTGTGGCGAGCGGCGAGGGGGAATGAGTATTTGAATGGGAACAAACTGAGGTTTGCAGAGGACCTGTCTGCCGCGGACAGGAGTACCAGGAACCAGCTGTGGCCCCAGGTTGAAGCTGCCAGAAGAGAGGGGAGGAGAGCCTACTTTGTGGGAGTGAGGGCCTTTGTGGACGGGAAGGAGATTTGCTCCCAGTGACTGCTCAGTTAATGATTATGTTTGGTTATATTTGTTATACCAGTATATACTAGTGTTTCTTTAGTGTTAGTTTGGAATGGTGTAGTTAAGTGTTAAGGACTGTTATAGTTCTGGTTCTTTGAAAAACTCAATAGTTTAGACAGTCTTAGAGTTAGTTATTTGCTTTTGTGTATGTCTTTTTCATGAATGCCAGAGGTACTCGAAATGTTGTTAAAAGAAAAACTGTGTGCTGAGTTTTATTTTTTACAGGAAACGCATGCATGTTGAAACTAAAGTTTATAAATAATTGAGAAATATTAAAGCAAGGAAAATATGATACGTGTAAAATATACAATTTGATCACATAATTACTTAATTACCTCTGGTAGTTAAATGCTTTTTTCTGCTGCGTTTTTTTTCTCTTGTACATGACTCTGATCCTCTTGTTGTATTTGTATTTGTAAATTCTGTTTAATAAAAAAAAAATTAAAAAAAGCATTCTCTGGTGGTGTCCTGTAGGCTTCCTGTGGGTGTGCGTTGGTGGTATAGTGGTGAGCATAGCTGCCTTCCAAGCAGTTGACCCGGATTCGATTCCCGGCCAACGCAGTGTCGAGTGTTTTCAAATGCTGTCATGAGCCTTGGATTGTGACTAGCAAAGCGAAGCCTTTTGAAAGAGCTAAAGCACTGAAAAACGGAATTGAGGGAGAATCTTACAGGGGATTCTGAGCGGTGTCTGCATACACGCAGTCCGATACGGGTGCTGAAAGCTTGAGCTACTCTCAATGTCATGCTGGCTTTCCCCGGAGTAAATCTGTTACATTGAAAGAATGCTTCTCGCAGGTTCAAAAAGGGACCCTTGTTAATTGGAGAAATCAATGATTTCGAATGAATTCTGTATGCGTTAAAAGACAGCAATACACAGAAAACATGCAGGACACTGCTCATGATGTTTCCCGAGCCGAAACACAGTGCGTTTTTTCAAGCCATCTGACAAAGCCCGCCCACTGAAAACTGCAGCAGATCGTGTAAAGACGTTCAACTTTGTAACTACTGCACGCACAGGAAGCAGAATAAATTCCTCTTTTCAAACTGTCAAAGGTTTGCTTTACGAACGCCGCAGGACATCGCACAATCTCTTTTGAACAGGGACAAACGATTTCTTATAGGGTGCAGTAAGTACTGTTACTGTCACTGCTCGATACCGACGTTGGCCTACTATACCATGTTCAGCCACTGCTAGAAAATGTACGGCTCTAGCACCGGAGCAAACAACAGGAGGGCCGACGTCAAACAGGCACACATGTCAGACATGGAGAGCGATGAGAATGGGATTCGAACCCATGCCTGCAGAGCACAATGGATTAGCAGTCCATCACCTTAACCACTCAGCCACCTTGTCGACGAAACTGGGCTGTCCGGACATGGGTTGGCGCGCTCCAGATGATCTTTTTCTTTTTTTCCCCACGTACTCGAGGGTCATTTTCCTGTTCCACATGTGATTTCAACATTTTCCTTGGGAGATGTCAAGCCAGCAAGCCACTGCTGTGGTTCAGTGGCCAGTGTGGAGTTCAGTGGCCCTGTTGTACACAGAAAGCACATTGAGCTCCTTGGACATGAAAAGTTCCAGATAAAAGCCATTTGTCATCCTTTCTCTTGGTGTCGATGTTGCTATTGTATGTAAAGGTGGCAACTTGCTCAGCAAGCAGGCGGAGCACACACCGAATGCAGATGTGTCTGAGTGGTGTGTCCAAGTGGCTGCAAAAGGACAGCACTCCTGGGGCACCGTGGCTTAGTTGGTTAAAGCGCCTGTCTAATAAACAGGAGATCCTGGGTCCAAATCCCAGTGGTGCCTTCTTTGTTGTGTCTTCTCAAACAGAACTGGTCCTTACAGACAACCGCCTACGGCTAGACTTAATTAAATGCAAGTATTCATTTCCTGTCTTTAACGCGACTTGTTTTTCTTAAAATGGATGCAACTTGCAAAACATGAAATACAAACCTTGCTAATCAGCGCTAGCGGCTGGCAAAAAAAAAAGAAGTCAGCTATTTTTTTTTCTTTAACCTTAACCCTGCTAACGGAGAAGAGTTAAACGACCGAGTCTATGCAGCTTAAACGGTGCGCAAGTCGGGTTCTTAGCTGAAAGGGTGGTAAATCACGCTCACCCCAGTCCTTAATCTTTTAAAGAGGATACAAAATTGAACCTAGTCGCCACATCACACATCCTGTTCAGTGATAAAAAGGTAACATCTATCCTCGCTCCAGAGTAAATCTCACGTTGAGGGCATCTTTTTTTTCACTTTACCGTGAGTCGGGCTCGGCTGCACAGAGGAGAGAGCAGAGCAATGAGATCATAGGGACAGGGGAGTCACACGCTGGCGGTTTGAATACGCGGAAGATCACTGAGGGATCCACAGTATGTGGACCCTCCGTTCGCCATCAGTCCACACTCCGGACTCTGAATCCTGCCATCCGAGTTAAGATCTCGGCGGAACCTGAGGCGCAGTTCCTTCTTAAAACGTAATCTGGTGAGCATTTCTAGAATCGCACTTGTATAGATGCAGCCTTTAATTTGTTGCTAGGTTAAAATTGATGACTTCTTGTATTTCAGTAGGCAACTGCCCTCTTGATTTTGGATTTAATTTCTTTATTACAGGGGCGCTTTTATGAAGACAGAGTCATGTTCAGGTACTTTGCTTGATGGAGGAATCTCATTTCGGACTCTGTGATCTGCTCACCTGGAAAGGTCTGCTGTACTACTACAAGAGAGAACTAGGGTCTGGAAGAAGGGACAATTTTATGATGCTTTGGAAGATAATGTTTTTTTTTTCTTATACTGAAAATGAAAAGTAGTTGTTTCTATATGGACTCAGTCTTTGGAATTTGTATATTTATACATTTCAGTGAACCCTCAGCCATTCCTTCTGTATTGTAATTCAATTTCTCTTTTAAAATTCCTTCCCCACTTCTAGGACCTGCAGTTGCTGAACTCCACAATGGCTTCTATTGGAAAGTCTGTGACTGAGACCATTATTTATTTTGGAGCAATGAGCAATTCTTATATAAATGCAATAAAATCATTATGCTCAAACTATGAGAGAGAATTTTAAGGATAATTTAAGAAATCAGTCTTAGCTTGTTTCTATACACAGATGGTATTATTTATTTTCAAAGGAAACCCGCGAGGATTCCCCTGGTGTGCAAGATGTGCCTGAATACTTTTGATCAGCTTCCTGCTCACTTCAAGAGGGCGTGTATGAAGCACGCCACGGCAGAAGAGATCAGGTGGCCTCTCAACAGGCGAGGGAGGACATGATGAATCACCTGAAGAACGGGATCATCGTGGATTACCACAGAATAGAGATCAAAGGACACTTTGTGGGCTTGAAATACAAAGAAAATCATGTTCTATGGGACAAGATAAATACAAAACTTAAGCTTTTATTTTAATTAGATTTATTTATAAAGCATAAGCAATCATTTATTACATTAATATATGTGAAAATAACATTTTAGTATCATACGTTTAGTATATTTAGTCCCTAATGCTGAAAGAAATGATCATAGAACATGACATCTAACCTTACCTGCTGTGTTTTTAATCCCTATTGCTCAATGCACGGTGAAAGCATTGCATACATATGTCTGACAATGAGGAATGGGCCCCTGAGACAGTCATTTGCCTGTTTCACAAATGATCGTATTTTACTAGAGATTCTGTTTGGGATTCAGATGTGCATTCGGACAGCAATCCCTTTCAAGAAATGATACGTTCTGGATGAGGTCAAAGGTGCTGGAACACTGTATTTAGGATGTGTTTGCAGAGACTGTGTGTCTCCTGCTTCAACGCAGTGAGAAATAGATGTGCTCCTGTAATTCATTGGTACATGCCCAGGGCAGTAAGCAGTCTGAGAATTTATTTCCAGACGGCATAGAGCAGTGAAGCAGTGAAGTAGTGCCACACACTGGATCATTATATTATTAGAATCTATTCTACTTAAATTATTACATTATACACAATTTGAGTTCATTTTAAAAAGTAAAAGGTAATGAAAGGAATGCATTTTTAAAAGAAAGATAATACCGATATGCATGTGATAATCTTCCTTATATCATGTAGTGCGTCATTTGGACACTTTGTGGGATTGAAATACAAAGAAAATCATGTTCTATGGTACAAGATAAATACAAAACTTAAGCTTTTATTTTAATTAGATTTGTTTATAAAGCATAAGCAATCATTTATTATATTAATATATGTGTGTAGCGGCGAGGCTTATTAATAAGGCAGAATTAAGTGTTCTGAGCCTTCCCAAATGAGGCCCCATTTCTCTGTTCATCTCTCTGGTGCAGCCACAGAGAGACTATTCATGCAGGGTGATTTAAGGTCCTAGGACAGCTCCCAAAGGGGGATGCACTTAGCTTAGCCTGGCTATCATGATCAATGGTCATCCATTGGCGCCTATCTGTCTAGGGAGTGCCAGTTGGACATCTGGACTGCATTACTAAGTGTCAGGACTAAGTGACTCATATCTCACCTTGATCAATCAATCAGGGACTGGTAGGGCCGAGTAACCCACGTGGGACTCTGATGCCCATGGAACTTTCAGCCAATCAATGAGCTGAAGTTCCTCCAGGTAAAAACAGGCAACACAGAGAGCCTGTGAGATTCAGTAAGATTCAGAAGGGAGGATTCAGAGGATTCTGTGGACAATTCTAAAGGGAATTCAAAGGAGAATTCCAGGGCAGGACGGCCCAGGAGCAGAAGGCTCCCAAGGGCAGGACATTCTCGCAGCGCGCCTCCTGACCATCCTGAGACTCAGCCCGGACAACCACGGAACGGCCAGTGTGTCCGAGTGCCAGAACTTTCCTTTGTTCTAAGAGTCTAGAGCGGAGGTTGCCAGAGAATAACCAGAGGATCCACCCGAGGTTAGCACCAGCAGCAGGCCTCGTGAACAGGTCGGAACTGTGGACAGCTGAATCACTATTCAGAACTAGCTCTTCATCAGAAACGAACCGGTCCTCTTCCTGACTTGCTCGGACCCACAGTCATCTTTTCTCCTGTGCACAAACTTTGCTAGTTAAAGCCAACACTAACTAGCCGGTCAGTGAGCATCAGCAGCGCACCGTCGCAAGCCGCACAGCACAGCCTGGCACGGAGCCAGAGAGCGCGGATTGGACAGCAACAGCCTGCAACTGTTTCTTTGTGCCCGCAGGAAGATCTGAATCCCCAAAGATTGGATGAGTATTCAACTTCAATGCATTACAGCTCGAGAATTCAATTGTTATCCCAACCAGTTGATATCAATTTAATTCCTAAGAGTTATGTACTTGTTTGAGTATCTAATGTAGAAGTTATAACCAAGTTCATTAACGAAACGGTCTTAATGAAATATATACTGAACGTATGTCCTCTTGATATGTGTAACACTTCGTAACTGACTGAATATATATCTTTTGTATTCTGATAACGCTCTCGATAAGATCTGTTAGGTTTACATGCATATTTTATGTATTAATAAATGTATCCTCGTGTATTAGTACCTGTGTGTGCGCGTTGTTTGAGTTATGTCGCATGGTTGGATTCTAAAGCCATCAAAAGAATCAACTTTGTGATTTACTGCTACAATTAATAATTGTCTCAGTAAATGCCCAAACCCTACAGAACTGGTGCCTTCAGAGAGCCACTACATTTAATTTTGCTATGGCAACATTACATATTTGGCGTCCCTGAGCCGGTTTTCTTACATTATTTGGCGTCCCTGGGTGGGCGTGGCAAGACTGAAATGAGTCAACCAAGCGGAATAATTCAATATAAAACGCCGCTGGTTTCATACACAACAATACGGTGTGCTGAAAGCCGAAAGAAAAAAAAGTTCCCCTTGCTCTTTAAGCAGTGCTTGATTGTTTTGTGATCTTTTGCGATCTAGCGGGTTGATTGCATACTTGATCTTGTGGTTTTCTGTGGTAAAACTATGATTTCGTACTTAAAAGTAATACTCTTTAAGTTTAACGATGGTTGCTAAAAGGTCTGAATTCGAATCGCTATTTAGCACTCTCTCTAGCAGCGACAGGTCTGACCACGATCTCTTCCATATCTCCGTCAGCGGAGAAGCTAGAAGGATAAATCTCCATTCTCTGAGAGAGCTAGCGAAGGACATAGAGAGATTTGACCCCGCAGTGTCAGAGAATAATATCGAGAGTTATATTCAGGACCTCAGGTATACCCTGCAGTATCTGCCAAACGCCACAGAACAGGAGAAAGTGTTTCTGGTCAGGAAAACTACCAGCAGAGCTGTACATGAGTGGATGGCTAGGCAGAAGAAAGAAGTCTGTTATGATTTTGAGAAGCTTTGTCAAGCACTTATTGAAGAATAAAGTGCGTTTATTGACCCGACTGCTGCGATAGCCGCCGCTCTTAACATTAAGCACGAGAGAGCAGAGTCCCCTCGCGAATATTACGAGAGACTTAGACGAACTTATTTTGCAGGGCGAAATGATGAGGGTTGCGAAGAGAACACACATTTCAAGGGTTTATTCATTGCGAATCTCCACCCGTCAGTCAGAAAGATGATCTTAATGCATACAGATGCACAGACCATGAAAATGACTGATATTAAGAGATTCGTGCAGAAAGCCTGGGAGTATGATGTCCAAAGTCGCTCTGAGCAAAAAGCTGTTAAAGTGACTGTGTTTGCCGTCAGAGCCAGCAGGGTTAATTCCCCCCTGCTCGAAGGAGCACAGGCTCCTGAGCTGGCTAAGCCCCGTTCCAAAGCATGCACACAGGACTGCACCCAGCGTCCTAAGTGCCATGAGAACACCGGGGGAGGGAAAGGGCTAGATAAAGCTGAACAAAAGGATTCAGTAGCCGCCCACCTGGCCAGGCTTGAACAAGCTTTATTAGGACAGGGACAACCGCTCCCCAAGGCTGCCGGAAGCGTGAATGAGCTGATACTCTCCACTGGAGGAGGCGGAGACCCGCCCCCTCTCCCTCCCTCAGTCTATCTGATTGAGCGGAAGGGTTCCTGCCTGGATGAATTCAGCCACTCCCAAGTCAGTGCTGACTCCACCCCTGAAGTCACAGAGCAGGCAGTAAAACACAGAGGAAAAGCAAGTAGCTTTTACCTCAAAGCTGCCATGGGAGATGTCTTACACAGTGAGACACTGATTGACACTGAGGTTGAAAGGTGTTTGATGTCACACGGCAAGCTCAAACGGGTTGAAAAAGAAAAGGGCATGCGACTCAGAGAGGAACCTTTGGTGGATCACCAGAAAGGCAAAGTGTGGAAACAGGTCAAGGCTCCTAAGCCTTCTGTACAGAAGGAAAGGGGGGCCAAGAGGCAGACTGTGCTCACACAGTGCCCACCGAACACATAAGCCTATGTGGAGATTCCTTCTGTTCCCTCTGGACAAGAAATAAAAATATTTCCTTGTTCCCCGGATATACAGGGAAGTCGTGTCCCGGCCAAGGTCCCAACAGCCTCCATGCCACAGGAGCGGTGCTCCAAGCAGCCGCCTGATCCACCAGGTAAAGCACACACCTTTTACATCCCTAAAGAGGAGCAGATCTCCCCACCTGGCGATGAAAAGGAGCTTTCCCTGTGCACCCTGGCACCCAAGAGGGGTCAGGAACACCACCCTGCAGTGGTGGAAGGGATCCAGATGGCAGGAGAGCAGGTTGGTGATGTAGCCCTCACCCTTAGCCCTGAGAGGTCCTCTATTAGTGAGGATCTGCTTGAGCAGCTGTCACAGGGCCACCGCCAGGTGCCCCTGGTGCAACATTCACAGGTTAGACAGGAGGCCCAGCTGGACGCTGAGACTACTGCACTGTGGACACACCTGATCCCAGATGCCGATTCCCTCTGCTGTGACCCAGGGAACCTGCAGTCAGGTAACATTATTTCTCACAACTACCAGGTAGTGAGTGAGACTGACCTGATTGTTCCTGCCTCAACGGCAGGGTTGCCAACACACCCAGTCCCCCAGAAGGGACAGGGAATGAAAGCCGAGCCGGGTTTCTTACAGCCACCAGCTCAGTCTGTCAGTCTGAGTCTGACCAACAGTGGTTCAGCCAGACTGGAGCTGGATGGTCAAGTCACCCGCCTGCCAGTGCAGGACATCGCAAAGAGGGGTGTCAGAATCCCCGCCTGCACTGACATGGGCCTGGTGAGTGATAGTAAGTTCAAAGACAGTGAACTAGCTATCCCAGTACTGGGGCAGCTCCCCGAACCCCTAGCAAGGGAAGGGGGGAGTGAGCAGGTGTCCTACACCCAAGCCCAGCGAACGATTGTAAACATGCCGATAGAGGGATTCCTCAATCAGGAAGTGTGCAGGGTGGACCTGAACAGTGAGAATGGGGTAACAATCCCAGATCACTCAGGTGCTCCAGATGACCACTCAGCCGAGGGTCAGGCATGCTCCACCGCTGCACCGCCCCCTGCAGGGTTCCTAGAGCACAGGCATGAACAAATCGAAAAAGCAGATGCCCTGGAAAAGGAGGAGCAGCATCAGCAGCTGCGTCAGATCTCCCCATATTTCCAGGATGTTGGTGCCCAAGATGCCACAGGGCATACTGAGAAAGACACCATGTACACGCTGCGCCAGCTTAGAAAGGCGACAGTCATTCAGAAGGAGATGACTGGGATCAGCCACCCGAAAAGACTTTTGGGAGGACTGATTGCTGCCGCCACTGTTGCACGTTTGCTTTTTTCTGGTAGGTTTGTGTGCTACTGGCACTCTCACCCTGACTGCCCCAAGAAGGCAGGGGTCAGAGATGCCGGAGGGTAGTGACAGACTGTATCGACAGCAGCAAAAGTTGGAAAGCTTAGGGAAAACCCTACAGGCAATTTCCTATGCAACAGGGTTAAACCTTATTCCCCAACCAGTGGACATGATTGTTGGTGTTATACAGTGGGTTTATGCTTGTGTGCAACAGGCCAGAATGTTGACACAAGACCTATTAAGGGAGCTTAGTGCCACTGTAGCCAGTCTAACCACGGCACGATTCCCAACCCACTTGATTCCACTCTTCTCAGTAGAGGAGTATGTGACATTAACCCCATCGCTCATAGCTCACCCAGAAGGCAATCCAAGATTGAATTTGGTTCCAAATCTTGAGATGGGTATGGCTACCAAAGCTATCCATTGGCTGTGTCTAAACGATTCACCAATGAAGGGTGTAAAGCTACTATCGAGCAGAGGGAGGTTAATGAACCCCATGAAGAGCAGGTAGGAAGTAAATGGCTGGTCAGCACACCACATTTAACTGACACTATGACTTGTGACAGGCATGATACAGCTACCACAATGCAGCTACCTAATCAAACAGTTTTCCTGCAAGTTCCCGAGGAGGCCATAGTACAGCATGGTAACTTAACACTGTACGGTCTGGAACCAGACAACATAAGACCAAACTTGAGGTCATGGATGCCTTCAGGTGCCACACTATTGAATTGGATAGAAATCCAAGAAACAGTAAGCCCTGAAGAGGTACAGGTAGTTAGTTTGCTTTAATGGAACAAACCTCCAAACCACCCTAGCAGATACCCAACACAGGTGTTGTGGTTTATCGCGGGGCTGGGAACAGGAACTGGTTATATTTTAACACTGCTGCTGGGAAGCTGGATCATGACTGACAGTGTACTCTGAATGCTGTACTCTTGCATCAAAATGTAATCTGGGTAGCATGAATGAGTCAAAGGTAGCATGTCAAAAGAAAGGAAGTGATTTCTCCCCAAATATCTACTACAGAGGTATCAGATATTGACAGTGAACTTCCTGATGTGTAATTCCTAGACCTAGATAATGTCTCCTACCGTGTTTATACATACTCCAGATGTTATTCATCCTGTTTGTATCCAACACTGGTTCCGGTATGAATTCTCGAGGAGTAATGTGGACATTTAAGATTAATGTTCTAATGGCAAGGGACATCACTTAACTCTGTTTTGTTTTGAAGGCAACAACGCCTCAGGACCTCGTGACCTTCAAAAAGGGGGGATATGTAGCGGCGAGGCTTATTAATAAGGCAGAATTAAGTGTTCTGAGCCTTCCCAAATGAGGCCCCATTTCTCTGTTCATCTCTGTGGTGCAGCCACAGAGAAACTGTTCTGCAGGGTGATTTAAGGTCCTAGGACAGCTCCCAAAGGGGGATGCACTTAGCTAAGCCTGGCTATCATGATCAATGGTCATCCATTGGTGCCTATCTGTCTAGGGAGTGCCAGTTGGACATCTGGACTGCATTACTAAGTGTCAGGACTAAGTGACTCATATCTCACCTTGATCAATCAATCAGGGACTGGTAGGGCCGAGTAACCCACGTGGGACTCTGATGCCTATGGAACTTTCAGCCAATCAATGAGCTGAAGTTCCTCCAGGTAAAAACAGGCAACACAGAGAGCCTGTGAGATTCAGTAAGATTCAGAAGGGAGGATTCAGAGGATTCTGTGGACAATTCTAAAGGGAATTCAAAGGAGAATTCCAGAGCAGGACGGCCCAGGAGCAGAAGGCTCCCAAGGGCAGGACATTCTCGCAGCACGCCTCCTGACCATCCTGAGACTCAGCCCGGACAACCACGGAACGGCCAGTGTGTCCGAGTGCCAGAACTTTCCTTTGTTCTAAGAGTCTAGAGCGGAGGTTGCCAGAGAATAACCAGAGGATCCACCCGAGGTTAGCACCAGCAGCAGGCCTGCCTTGTGAACAGGTCGGAACTGTGGACAGCTATTCAGAACTAGCTCTTCATTAGAAACGAACCGGTCCTCTTCCTGACTTGCTCGGACCCACAGTCATCTTTTCTCCTGTGCACAAACTTTGCTAGTTAAAGCCAACACTAACTAGCCGGTCAGTGAGCATCAGCAGCGCACCGTCGCAAGCCGCACAGCACAGCCTGGCACGGAGCCAGAGAGCGCGGATTGGACAGCAACAGCCTGCAACTGTTTCTTTGTGCCCGCAGGAAGATCTGAATCCCCAAAGATTGGATGAGTATTCAACTTCAATGCATTACAGCTCGAGAATTCAATTGTTATCCCAACCAGTTGATATCAATTTAATTCCTAAGAGTTATGTACTTGTTTGAGTATCTAATGTAGAAGTTATAAACAAGTTCATTAACGAAACGGTCTTAATGAAATATATACTGAACGTATGTCCTCTTGATATGTGTAACACTTCGTAACTGACTGAATATATATCTTTTGTATTCTGATAACGCTCTCGATAAGATCTGTTAGGTTTACATGCATATTTTATGTATTAATAAATGTATCCTCGTGTATTAGTACCTGTGTGTGCGCGTTGTTTGAGTTATGTCGCATGGTTGGATTCTAAAGCCATCAAAAGAATCAACTTTGTGATTTACTGCTACAATTAATAATTGTCTCAGTAAATGCCCAAACCCTACAGAACTGGTGCCTTCAGAGAGCCACTACATTTAATTTTGCTATGGCAACATTACATATTTGGCGTCCCTGAGCCGGTTTTCTTACATTATTTGGCGTCCCTGGGTGGGCGTGGCAAGACTGAAATGAATCAACCAAGCGGAATAATTCAATATAAAACGCCGCTGGTTTCATACACAACAATACGGTGTGCTGAAAGCCGAAAGAAAAAAAAGTTCCCCTTGCTCTTTAAGCAGTGCTTGATTGTTTTGTGATCTTTTGCGATCTACCGGGTTGATTGCATACTTGATCTTGTGGTTTTCTGTGGTAAAACTATGATTTCGTACTTAAAAGTAATACTCTTTAAGTTTAACGATGGTTGCTAAAAGGTCTGAATTCGAGTCGCTATTTAGCACTCTCTCTAGCAGCGACAGGTCTGACCACGATCTCTTCCATATCTCCGTCAGCGGAGAAGCTAGAAGGATAAATCTCCATTCTCTGAGAGAGCTAGCGAAGGACATAGAGAGATTTGACCCCGCAGTGTCAGAGAATAATATCGAGAGTTATATTCAGGACCTCAGGTATACCCTGCAGTATCTGCCAAACGCCACAGAACAGGAGAAAGTGTTTCTGGTCAGGAAAACTACCAGCAGAGCTGTACATGAGTGGATGGCTAGGCAGAAGAAAGAAGTCTGTAATGATTTTGAGAAGCTTTGTCAAGCACTTATTGAAGAATAAAGTGCGTTTATTGACCCGACTGCTGCGATAGCCGCCGCTCTTAACATTAAGCACGAGAGAGCAGAGTCCCCTCGCGAATATTACGAGAGACTTAGACGAACTTATTTTGCAGGGCGAAATGATGAGGGTTGCGAAGAGAACACACATTTCAAGGGTTTATTCATTGCGAATCTCCACCCGTCAGTCAGAAAGATGATCTTAATGCATACAGATGCACAGACCATGAAAATGACTGATATTAAGAGATTCGTGCAGAAAGCCTGGGAGTATGATGTCCAAAGTCGCTCTGAGCAAAAAGCTGTTAAAGTGACTGTGTTTGCCGTCAGAGCCAGCAGGATTAATTCCCCCCTGCTCGAAGGAGCACAGGCTCCTGAGCTGGCTAAGCCCCGTTCCAAAGCATGCACACAGGACTGCACCCAGCGTCCTAAGTGCCATGAGAACACCGGGGGAGGGAAAGGGCTAGATAAAGCTGAACAAAAGGATTCAGTAGCCGCCCACCTGGCCAGGCTTGAACAAGCTTTATTAGGACAGGGACAACCGCTCCCCAAGGCTGCCGGAAGCGTGAATGAGCTGATACTCTCCACTGGAGGAGGCGGAGACCCGCCCCCTCTCCCTCCCTCAGTCTATCTGATTGAGCGGAAGGGTTCCTGCCTGGATGAATTCAGCCACTCCCAAGTCAGTGCTGACTCCACCCCTGAAGTCACAGAGCAGGCAGTAAAACACAGAGGAAAAGCAAGTAGCTTTTACCTCAAAGCTGCCATGGGAGATGTCTTACACAGTGAGACACTGATTGACACTGAGGTTGAAAGGTGTTTGATGTCACACGGCAAGCTCAAACGGGTTGAAAAAGAAAAGGGCATGCGACTCAGAGAGGAACCTTTGGTGGATCACCAGAAAGGCAAAGTGTGGAAACAGGTCAAGGCTCCTAAGCCTTCTGTACAGAAGGAAAGGGGGGCCAAGAGGCAGACTGTGCTCACACAGTGCCCACCGAACACATAAGCCTATGTGGAGATTCCTTCTGTTCCCTCTGGACAAGAAATAAAAATATTTCCTTGTTCCCCGGATATACAGGGAAGTCGTGTCCCGGCCAAGGTCCCAACAGCCTCCATGCCACAGGAGCGGTGCTCCAAGCAGCCGCCTGATCCACCAGGTAAAGCACACACCTTTTACATCCCTAAAGAGGAGCAGATCTCCCCACCTGGCGATGAAAAGGAGCTTTCCCTGTGCACCCTGGCACCCAAGAGGGGTCAGGAACACCACCCTGCAGTGGTGGAAGGGATCCAGATGGCAGGAGAGCAGGTTGGTGATGTAGCCCTCACCCTTAGCCCTGAGAGGTCCTCTATTAGTGAGGATCTGCTTGAGCAGCTGTCACAGGGCCACCGCCAGGTGCCCCTGGTGCAACATTCACAGGTTAGACAGGAGGCCCAGCTGGACGCTGAGACTACTGCACTGTGGACACACCTGATCCCAGATGCCGATTCCCTCTGCTGTGACCCAGGGAACCTGCAGTCAGGTAACATTATTTCTCACAACTACCAGGTAGTGAGTGAGACTGACCTGATTGTTCCTGCCTCAACGGCAGGGTTGCCAACACACCCAGTCCCCCAGAAGGGACAGGGAATGAAAGCCGAGCCGGGTTTCTTACAGCCACCAGCTCAGTCTGTCAGTCTGAGTCTGACCAACAGTGGTTCAGCCAGACTGGAGCTGGATGGTCAAGTCACCCGCCTGCCAGTGCAGGACATCGCAAAGAGGGGTGTCAGAATCCCCGCCTGCACTGACATGGGCCTGGTGAGTGATAGTAAGTTCAAAGACAGTGAACTAGCTATCCCAGTACTGGGGCAGCTCCCCGAACCCCTAGCAAGGGAAGGGGGGAGTGAGCAGGTGTCCTACACCCAAGCCCAGCGAACGATTGTAAACATGCCGATAGAGGGATTCCTCAATCAGGAAGTGTGCAGGGTGGACCTGAACAGTGAGAATGGGGTAACAATCCCAGATCACTCAGGTGCTCCAGATGACCACTCAGCCGAGGGTCAGGCATGCTCCACCGCTGCACCGCCCCCTGCAGGGTTCCTAGAGCACAGGCATGAACAAATCGAAAAAGCAGATGCCCTGGAAAAGGAGGAGCAGCATCAGCAGCTGCGTCAGATCTCCCCATATTTCCAGGATGTTGGTGCCCAAGATGCCACAGGGCATACTGAGAAAGACACCATGTACACGCTGCGCCAGCTTAGAAAGGCGACAGTCATTCAGAAGGAGATGACTGGGATCAGCCACCCGAAAAGACTTTTGGGAGGACTGATTGCTGCCGCCACTGTTGCACGTTTGCTTTTTTCTGGTAGGTTTGTGTGCTACTGGCACTCTCACCCTGACTGCCCCAAGAAGGCAGGGGTCAGAGATGCCGGAGGGTAGTGACAGACTGTATCGACAGCAGCAAAAGTTGGAAAGCTTAGGGAAAACCCTACAGGCAATTTCCTATGCAACAGGGTTAAACCTTATTCCCCAACCAGTGGACATGATTGTTGGTGTTATACAGTGGGTTTATGCTTGTGTGCAACAGGCCAGAATGTTGACACAAGACCTATTAAGGGAGCTTAGTGCCACTGTAGCCAGTCTAACCACGGCACGATTCCCAACCCACTTGATTCCACTCTTCTCAGTAGAGGAGTATGTGACATTAACCCCATCGCTCATAGCTCACCCAGAAGGCAATCCAAGATTGAATTTGGTTCCAAATCTTGAGATGGGTATGGCTACCAAAGCTATCCATTGGCTGTGTCTAAACGATTCACCAATGAAGGGTGTAAAGCTACTATCGAGCAGAGGGAGGTTAATGAACCCCATGAAGAGCAGGTAGGAAGTAAATGGCTGGTCAGCACACCACATTTAACTGACACTATGACTTGTGACAGGCATGATACAGCTACCACAATGCAGCTACCTAATCAAACAGTTTTCCTGCAAGTTCCCGAGGAGGCCATAGTACAGCATGGTAACTTAACACTGTACGGTCTGGAACCAGACAACATAAGACCAAACTTGAGGTCATGGATGCCTTCAGGTGCCACACTATTGAATTGGATAGAAATCCAAGAAACAGTAAGCCCTGAAGAGGTACAGGTAGTTAGTTTGCTTTAATGGAACAAACCTCCAAACCACCCTAGCAGATACCCAACACAGGTGTTGTGGTTTATCGCGGGGCTGGGAACAGGAACTGGTTATATTTTAACACTGCTGCTGGGAAGCTGGATCATGACTGACAGTGTACTCTGAATGCTGTACTCTTGCATCAAAATGTAATCTGGGTAGCATGAATGAGTCAAAGGTAGCATGTCAAAAGAAAGGAAGTGATTTCTCCCCAAATATCTACTACAGAGGTATCAGATATTGACAGTGAACTTCCTGATGTGTAATTCCTAGACCTAGATAATGTCTCCTACCGTGTTTATACATACTCCAGATGTTATTCATCCTGTTTGTATCCAACACTGGTTCCGGTA
The DNA here is from genome assembly GCF_040954835.1 of Lepisosteus oculatus. Lineage (NCBI taxonomy): Eukaryota > Metazoa > Chordata > Actinopteri > Semionotiformes > Lepisosteidae > Lepisosteus > Lepisosteus oculatus. Next base: position 175,418 of record NW_027167686.1, read on the forward strand.
TGAATTCTCGAGGAGTAATGTGGACATTTAAGATTAATGTTCTAATGGCAAGGGACATCACTTAACTCTGTTTTGTTTTGAAGGCAACAACGCCTCAGGACCTCGTGACCTTCAAAAAGGGGGGATATGTAGCGGCGAGGCTTATTAATAAGGCAGAATTAAGTGTTCTGAGCCTTCCCAAATGAGGCCCCATTTCTCTGTTCATCTCTGTGGTGCAGCCACAGAGAAACTGTTCTGCAGGGTGATTTAAGGTCCTAGGACAGCTCCCAAAGGGGGATGCACTTAGCTAAGCCTGGCTATCATGATCAATGGTCATCCATTGGCGCCTATCTGTCTAGGGAGTGCCAGTTGGACATCTGGACTGCATTACTAAGTGTCAGGACTAAGTGACTCATATCTCACCTTGATCAATCAATCAGGGACTGGTAGGGCCGAGTAACCCACGTGGGACTCTGATGCCTATGGAACTTTCAGCCAATCAATGAGCTGAAGTTCCTCCAGGTAAAAACAGGCAACACAGAGAGCCTGTGAGATTCAGTAAGATTCAGAAGGGAGGATTCAGAGGATTCTGTGGACAATTCTAAAGGGAATTCAAAGGAGAATTCCAGAGCAGGACGGCCCAGGAGCAGAAGGCTCCCAAGGGCAGGACATTCTCGCAGCACGCCTCCTGACCATCCTGAGACTCAGCCCGGACAACCACGGAACGGCCAGTGTGTCCGAGTGCCAGAACTTTCCTTTGTTCTAAGAGTCTAGAGCGGAGGTTGCCAGAGAATAACCAGAGGATCCACCCGAGGTTAGCACCAGCAGCAGGCCTGCCTTGTGAACAGGTCGGAACTGTGGACAGCTGAATCACTATTCAGAACTAGCTCTTCATCAGAAACGAACCGGTCCTCTTCCTGACTTGCTGGGACCCACAGTCATCTTTTCTCCTGTGCACAAACTTTGCTAGTTAAAGCCCACAGTGAGCATCAGCAGCGCACCGTCGCAAGCCGCACAGCACAGCCTGGCACGGAGCCAGAGAGCGCGGATTGGACAGCAACAGCCTGCAACTGTTTCTTTGTGCCCGCAGGAAGATCTGAATCCCCAAAGATTGGATGAGTATTCAACTTCACTGCATTACAGCTCGAGAATTCAATTGTTATCCCAACCAGTTGATATCAATTTAATTCCTAAGAGTTATGTACTTGTTTGAGTATCTAATGTAGAAGTTATAACCAAGTTCATTAACGAAACGGTCTTAATGAATGATATACTGAACGTATGTCCTCTTGATATGTGTAACACTTCGTAACTGACTGAATATATATCTTTTGTATTCTGATAACCCTCTCGATAAGATCTGTTAGGTTTACATGCATATTTTATGTATTAATAAATGTATCCTCGTGTATTAGTACCTGTGTGTGCGCGTTGTTTGAGTTATGTCACATGGTTGGATTCTAAAGCCATCAAAAGAATCAACTTTGTGATTTACTGCTACAATTAATAATTGTCTCAGTAAATGCCCAAACCCTACAGAACTGGTGCCTTCAGAGAGCCACTACATTTAATTTTGCTATGGCAACATTACATATTTGGCGTCCCTGAGCCGGTTTTCTTACATGTGAAAATAACATTTTAGCATCATATTATTACATACAGGTCTCTAGCTTCAACACAGTGATATATATATATACTCAGTGATTTATTGGTACATGCCCAGGTCAATAATCAGAATGAGGATTTATTTCCAGACGGGCTACAGGTAGTGTTGTGAAATACTTCAACACACTGGATCGCAGATTTAGACCCCCTGCACTCTTACTCCTTAAAAACCAAAGAAATGAAGATATGTAGCAATCACATTGCAACAGGGCTGACAGTGACTTAATGCTTATACTAGTGGACTTCTGGTACCTTTAGGGTACGGTGTTCCCTGAAGGGCTCTCAAACCCCGCATTTCAGATGCCTAGCTGTATCGCTGATGTGTTGCACCTCAGAATCACTTTTAAACCTTACCTCTGGTATCTTTAATCCCTATTGCTCAACGCATGGTGAAAGTATTGCATAAATGTGTCTGAAAATGAGCAATGGGCACCTGAGAGACTCATTTGCCTGTTTCACAAATGATCATATTTGACTAGAGATTCTGTTTGGGATTCAGTTGTGCATTCTGACAGCAATCGCTTTCAAAAAACGATACATTCTGGATGAGGTCAAGGTGCAGGAACACTGTATTTAGGATGTGTTTGCACTTATTCTGTGTCTCTAGCTTCAACACAGCGATATATGTATATGCTCAGTGATTTTTTGGTACATGCCCAGGGCAATAATCATTATGAGGATTTATTTCCAGATGTGCTAGGGGTAGTGTTGTGAAATACTTCAACACACTGGATCGCAGGTTTAAACCGCCTGCACTCTTACTCCTTAAAAACCAACAAATGCAGATATGTAGCAATCATATTGTAGCAGACACTCATTTGCCTGTTTCACAAATGATCATAATTTACTAGAGATTCTGTTTGGGATCCGGATGTGCATTCTGACAGCAATCTCCTTATCGCGGCTTTGCCCTTCTTGCCTCTTTGGACAATATCTCCATCTTGTGGTCGTTGTTGGTAATGTCTAGACAACATCTCCATCTTGTGGTCGTTGTTGGTAATGTCTTCTTATGCCCTTTTTTATTTTAATTCTCTATTAGTTGATTCTAGAATCTCTACAATGGAGATGAAAACATCAGTTTTATAGCAGACAATATGACATTATTTATAGTCCAATTAGAAACTTATTACCCTGTTTTTAACATAATAACAAATTAAAATTGATTAAAACTAAGTTTGGAACACCAGGGAACATAACAAATGATTTTTAGGAAAACCATGAGGTTCTCTGTGTCCGATGCCTGCAAGGGGAGAAAGCTAGAATCCTTTGATTTTTTCAAAATTTGAAAATAAACATCATATAACAACAGCTTTCATTCCTAGGAGTGAAAAATAACCATTTTTGAAGACATAGTAGTTTCTAAAACACTACAATAAAGTTAAAAACATCAGTTTTATATTACATTATTTTTAGTGAAATTAGTCATTTTTTGCACTATTTTTAATAAAATATCTAATTAAAAGTGATTAAAATTAAGTTTGGAACAACAAGGAACACAAAAAAAAAAAGATTTTCAGGAAAACCATGAGGTCCTCTGTGCCCGATGCCTGCAAGGGGAGAAAGCTAGAATCCTAAAAAAAAGTTATCAATTCTAGAGCCTAAGAGGAAAACAAGACAAATGTATATCTCCAAATAATTTTATGTGCTTCAGAAGAGCCCAGGAAAGTTTTTTGCATACATGAAACCACGCCCGTTTGCACATAAGCAGACATGGTTGCACACACGACTGCATGAAAGCACACGTGCAAGCGAAGTCATCCTGTTGAGCATTTGAAAAGCCGCACCACGCCGCACTTGAAATAGCTCTTACATTAGTGATAGATGCAGGAATCGCCTTTTTATTTACGCTCTTACCAACGCGATGGAAAGCAAAACAAAGCAAAGCAGAGCAAAACAAAACGAACAAACGAAAACCCCCACGTCCCGCACTTGCATATAACGCCGTTACGTGCCCAAGAGGTATTGTACGTCATCCTAGCACTGCACCCCGGGGCGTAAGGTATATGGGAACGAGCACACGCCACGAATCGTCTCGAATCACTCCCTACAGCTGTAAGGCGCCTTGAAGCCTGCACCCCCAACATTCTTCTTTGCGCATCTGTGAAAGGTAAACTCTTGAGCAAACTCTGAACCAGCTCTAAGGAAACTAATCTGATTAGACGTTACTTTGACTCATCTTTTTACTCTCAGTGCTGGATTGCTCAAACTCCAGCTAGGGTTAGGTTTAACATTCCCACACTACTTAGACACTTTGTTTACGCTCAGTGCTGGATTTTGGGAACTTCAGGAGGAGTGGGAATTTTCTCCTATCTGTCAATTCTGTTTTGTTTTGGAGACTCTTGGCTGCCTATATTGTACAGTGCAGCGTGAAGGAAACATTTTCCAAAACTGTGTCAGCTCAGAAGTTGTAAGAAAACCTCTCCAGCTGCTTTACCTCTCTTCATTTTTGTCATTTAATGTGACAATCGATGTATAACTGGAGCCTCACATATGCAAATGGTGAGGCTCCAGTTCGACACCACTTTACAGTATATGACAAAAGCATGGCAGACTGTGCCGGACCAGCTGGTAACTTCCGCTTATTTTGACCATATTAAACATTGGAAATCTTCCCACTTGCATTTGTGACACTTGATTTTGGCTCCACCTAAGACACTCTTAAATCTTCAAACACTTTTCTCTTCTCCCGCAACACTCTTGTCTGTCGGCACTATGTGGCAGTGTTGCATGACAACCCCTCTCACCACGGAAAGGAACCTAACAGCTTTGGTAAGAGAGGAGAAAAGGACATGGCCCATACGGGGCTCGAACCCGCGACCTTGGCGTTATTAGCACCACGCTCTAACCAACTGAGCTAACCGGCCTCATGAGAGTGCCCCTCTCTGTGCTGCAAAAAATCGAACTCAGGGAATTTCTTTTGTCCTCCTTTGAATAGAAAGCCGTGTAATTCAGTGTACGGGCTTTCTCATGCAGTTTCATGATTTCACAGCATTATTCAGCTGATTTTAAATGTACCTAAAGGAGAAACATTATTGAAGACCATCAATTACCAAGAGCTTTTGTCAAAGGTTTTGGTGGTCATTTCTAATGACCACAGAGCACTATGACCTCGGTTTTACATCTCATCCAAAAGACAGCGCCCCTTTACAACACAGCTTCTCCGTCACTATATTGGGAGATTGGGACCCGCACAGACCTCAGGGTGAGCGCCTCCCCGCTGGCCCCATTAACACCGCTTCCAGCTGGAAGCTTTGTTTTTCCCTGTAGCTCACCCTCATCCAGGTACTGACCTGGCTCACACCTGCTTAGCTTCAGTGGGTTTTCAGTTGCGAGTTGCAAAAGTTGGGATGCAAGTGATGGAGCTCTTCGCTGCAAAAGCCACTGCATTGGCCAGGAATCGAAACCAAGCCTCCTGCGTGGCAGGCGAGAGTTCTAACAATGAACCACCAATGCTCAATGCCTGTACCTTCAAAAAAGACGCTTTTTTGGTGCTGTGTGAAAAAAGCGTCGACATCTACTTCCAGCTGCAAAATGCCATCCGCGGACGCTGTGAATTTATTTATTTAGACACTGCTCAGAATCCCCTGTAAGATTCTCCTTCAATTCCATTTTGCAGTGCTTTAGCTCTTTCAAAAGGCTTCGCTTTGCTTACCAAAGGCTTGTGACAGCATTTGAAAACACTTGCCACTGCGTTGGCCGGGAATCGAACCCGGGTCACCTGCTTGGAAGGTAGCTATGCTCACCACTATACCACCAACACATGCCCGGGGGAGCCCTCCAGGACACCACCAGAGAATGCTCACGATTTCAGAAGCTGTCTCCGGGACGTGCTGATTCCACACATCCTGAATAAATCATGTTATTGTTAGTTGCTGTAGCTAGACGTTCAAATGAGTTTCATGGCCAGATGGACTGTTTCCTCAAGTGGTATAGTATTGCAGTAAGACAGCACGATGCCTGCAAGACTATGTCACGCTAAACGCCACAGATTGTGTTTGTCCGTTCGTGTCAGTCGTCCTGCAGCCACGGGAAGTGGGACACAAACATGCTGCAATGCTTTCAAGACATTAGGATTTGTTTGTGCAACATCCGAGAAGAGTACTTGTGGCTTGAATGTGACTGAGCAAGGTGTTTAAAGACAGAGACTGAAAACTGTTAAAGGATGAGTCAAAGTAACGTCTAATCGGATTAGTTTCCTTAGAGCTGGTTCAGAGTTTGCTCAAGAGTTTACCTTTCACAGATGCGCAAAGAAGAATGTTGGGGGTGCACGCTTCAAGGCACCTTACAGTTGTAGGGAGTGATTTGAGACGATTCGTGGCGTGTGCTCATTCCCATATACCGTACGCCCCGGGGTGCAGTGCTAGGATGACGTACAATACCGCTTGGGCACGTAACGGCGTTATATGCAAGTGCGGGACGTGAGGGTTTTGCGTTTGTTCATTTTGTTTTGCTCTGCTTTGCTTTGTTTTGCTTTCCATCGCGTTGGTAAGAGCGTAAATAAAAAGGCGATTCCTGCGTCGACCTCTAATGTAAGAGCTATTTCAAGTGCGCCGTGGTGCGGCTTTTCAAATGCTTAACAGGATGATTTTGCATGCACGCGTGCTTTCATGCAGTCGTGTGTGCAACCATGTCTGCTTACGTGCAAACGGGCGTGGTTTCATGTATGCAAAAAACTTTCCTGGGCTCTTCTGAAGCACATAAAATTATTTGGAGATATACATTTGTCTTATTTTCCCCTTAGGCTCTAGAATTGATAACTTTTTTTTCATTTTTGGCATTTTTCATCATTTTCCAGAAAGTGGTTTCAAGCCCGATATCATGCGAAGAAACTTCAGGATTCGTGGATCAGTCAATGGATTTTCTTCAAAGTTGGATTTTTGCACTCTGTGGACCAAGAGATGTTGTTCTACAATGTTTTTTTTTTTTCAAATTTAAAAATATCATTTTTTCATGGAGCTTTGAATGGAATGGATTCACCCTCCTTTAGCCAGGACAGAGCTCCAGGAGCCTGGGTAGGATTCTAGCTTTCTCCCCTTGCAGGCACCTGGCACAGAAGACAATATTTTTTTCCTTAAAATCTTTTTTTTTGTGTTCCTTGTTGTTCCAAACTTAATTTTAATCACATTTAATTAGAGATTTTATTAAAAATAGTGCAATAAATGACTTATTTCACAAAAATTAATGTAATATAAAACGGATGTTTTCAACTTTATTGTAGTGTTTTAGAAACTAATATGTCTTCAAAAATGGTTGTTTTTCACTCCTATGAATGAAAACTGTTGTTATATGATGTTTTTTTTTTCAAAATTTAAATGATCATTTTTTCATGGAGCTTTGAAGGGGATGGATTCACCCTCCTTTAGCCAGGACAGAGCTCCAGGAGCCTGGGTAGGATTCTAGCTTTCTCCCCTTGCAGGCACCTGGCACAGAAGACATCATTTTTTTCCTTAAAATCTTTTTTTTTTGTGTTCCTTGTTGCTCCAAACTTAATTCTATTCACTTTTAATTAGAGATTATATTAAAAATAGTGCAATAAATGACTAATTTCACTAAAAATGCTAAAAGTAATATAAAACGGATGTTTTTAACTTTATTGTAGTGTTTTAGAAACTAATATGTCTTCAAAAATGGTTATTTTTCACTCCTAGGAATGAAAGCTGTTGTTATATGATGTTTATTTTCAAATTTTGAAAAAGCAAAGGATTCTAGCTTTCTCCCCTTGCAGGCATCGGACACAGAGAACCTCATGGTTTTCCTAAAAATCATTTTTTATGTTCTCTGGTGTTCCAAACTTAGTTTTAATCAATTTTAATTTGTTATGTTACGAACAGGGTAATAAAGTCTTAATTGGACTATAACTAATGTCATATTGTCTGCTACAAAACTGATATTTTCAGCTCTATTGTAGAGATTCTAGAATCAACTAATAAAGAATTGAAATAAAAAAAGGGCATAAGAAGACATTACCAACAACGACCACATGATGGAGATATTGTCTAGACATTACCAACAACGACCACAAGATGGAGATATTGTCTAGACATTACCAGCAACGACCACAAGATGGAGATATTTTCCAAAGAGGCAAGAGGGGCAAAGCTGCGATAAGGTAAAATCATTTTTTGAAAGAGATTGTTGTCAGAATGCACATCCGTATCCCAAACAGAATCTCTAGTAAAATACGATCATTTGTGAAACAGGCAAATGAGTGTCCGCTACAATATAAAGCGCTTTGAGTGGAGTGTCCAGAAAAGCGCTATATAAGTGTAAGCAATTATTATTATTATTATTAATATGATTGCTACATATCTGCATTTGTTGGTATTTAAGGAGTAAGAGTGCAGGTTTAAACCTGCGATCCAGTGTGTTGAAGAATTTCACAACACTACCTCTAGCACATATGGAAATAAATCCTCATAATGATTATTGCCCTGGGCATGTACCAAAAAATCAGTGAGCATATATATATATATCACTGGGTTGAAGCTAGAAACACAGAATAACTGCAAACACATCCTAAATACAGTGTTCCAGCACCTTTGACCTCATCCAGAACGTATCATTTCTTGAAAGGGATTGCTGTCCGAATGCACATCTGAATCCCAAACAGAATCTCTAGTAAAATACGATCATTTGTGAAACAGGCAAATGACTGTCTCAGGGGCCCATTTCTCATTGTCAGACACATGTATGCAATGCTTTCACTGTGCATTGAGCAATAGGGATCAAAAACACCGCAGGTAGAGTTAGAAGTCATGTTCTATGATCATTTCTTTCAGCATTAGGGACTAAATATACTAAATGTATGATGCTAAAATGTTATTTTTACATATATTAATGTAATAAATGATTGCTTATGCTTTATAAACAAATCTAATTATAATAAAAGCTTAAGTTTTGTATTTATCTTGTACCATAGAACATGATTTTCTTTGTATTTCAAGCCCACAAAGTGTCCAAATGATGCACCTTTGACCTCATCCAGAACGTATCATTTCTTGAAAGGGATTGCTGTCCGAATGCACATCTGAATCCCAAACAGAATCTCTAGTAAAATACGATCATTTGTGAAACAGGCAAATGACTGTCTCAGGGGCCCATTTCTCATTGTCAGACACATGTATGCAATGCTTTCACTGTGCATTGAGCAATAGGGATAAAAAACAGAATGGAAACAGACATGGAAACCAACGAGGATGGGATTTGAACCCATGCGTGCAAAGCACAATGGATTAGCAATCCATCGCCTTAACCACTCGGCCACCTCGTTAACAAAACTGGGCTGTCCCAACTGGGTTGGCGCGCTCCAGATGATCTTTTTCTTTTTTTTCCCTCGTACTCGAGGGTCATTTTCCTGTTCCACATGCGATTTCAACATTTTCCTTGGGAGATGTGAAGCCAGCAACCCACTGCTGTGGTTCAGTGGCCAGCGTGGAGTTCAGTGGCCCTGTTGTACACAGAAAGCACATTGAGCTCCTTGGACATGAAAAGTTCCAGATAAAAGCCATTTGTCATCCTTTCTCTTGGTGTCGATGTTGCTATTGTATGTAAAGGTGGCAACTTGCTCAGCGAGCAGGCGGAGCACACACCGAATGCAGATGTGTCTGAGTGGTGTGTCCAAGTGGCTGCAAAAGGACAGCACTCCCGGGGCACTGTGGCTTAGTTGGTTAAAGCGGCTGTCTAGTAAACAGGAGCCCCTGGGTCTGAATCCCAGCAGTGCCTTTTTTTGTTCTGTCTTCTCGAACAGAACTGGTCATTATGGACAACCGCCTACGGCTAGACTTAATTAAATGCAAGTATTCATTTCCTGTCTTTAACACGACTTGTTTTTCTTAAAATGGATGCAACTTGCAAAACATGAAATACAAACCTTGCTAATCAGCGCTAGCAGCTGGCAAAAAAAAAGAAGTCAGCAATTTTTTTTTTCTTTAACCTTAACCCTGCTAATGGAGAAGAGTTAAACGACCGAGTCTATGCAGCTTAAACGGTGCGCAAGTCGGGTTCTTAGCTGAAAGGGTGGTAAATCACGCTCACCCCAGTCCTTAATCTTTTAAAGAGGATACAAAATTGAACCTAGTCGCCACATCACATACATCCTATTCAATGATAAAAAGGTAACATCTATCCTCGCTCCAGAGTAAATCTCACGTTGAGGGCATCTTTTTTTTCACTTTACCGTGAGTCGGGCTCGGCTGCACAGAGGAGAGAGCAGACCAATGAGGTCACAGGGACAGGGGAGTCACACGCTGGCGGTTTGAATACGCGGAAGATCACTGAGGGATCCACAGTATGTGGACCCTCCGTTCGCCATCAGTCCGCACTCCGGACTCTGAATCCTGCCATCCGAGTTAAGATCTCAGCGGAACCTGAGGTGCAGTTCCTTCTTAAAACGTAATCTGGTGAGCATTTCTAGAATCGCACTTGTATAGATGCAGCCTTTAATGTGTTGCTAGGTTAAAATTGATGACTTCTTGTATTTCAGTAGGCAACTGCCCTCTTGATTTTGGATTTAATCTCTTTATTACAGGGGCGCTTTTATGAAGACAGAGTCATGTTCAGGTACTTTGTTTGATGGAGGAAGCTTATTTCGGACTCTGTGATCTGCTCACCTGGAAAGGTCTGCTGTACTACTACAAGAGAGAAGTAGAGTCTGGAAGAAGGGACAATTTTATGATGCTTTGGAAGATAATGTTTTTTTTTCTTATACTGAAAATGAAAAGTAGTTGTTTCTATATGGACTCAGTCTTTGGAATTTGTATATTTATATATTTCAGTGAACCCTCAGCCATTCCTTCTGCATTGTAATTCAATTTCTCTTTTAAAATTCCTTCCCCACTTCTAGGACCTGCAGTTGCTGAACTCCACAATGGCTTCTATTGGAAAGTCTGTGACTGAGACCAAGTAAGTGTTCACTTTTTTATGAAACCATTATTTATTTTGGAGCAATGAGCAATTCTTATATAAATGCAATAAAATCATTATGCTCAAACTATGAGAGAGAATTTTAAGGATAATTTAAGAAATCAGTCTTAGCTTGTTTCTATACACAGATGGTATTATTTATTTTCAAAGGAAACCCGCGAGGATTCCCCTGGTGTGCAAGATGTGCCTGAATACTTTTGATCAGCTTCCTGCTCACTTCAAGAGAGCGTGTATGAAGCATGCCACGGCAGAAGAGATCGGGATGGCCTCTCAACAGACGAGGGAGGACATGATGAATCACCTGAAGAACGGGGTCATTGTGGATTACCACAGAATAGAGATCAAAGGACACTTTGTGGGCTTGAAATACAAAGAAAATCTTGTTCTATGGTACAAGATAAATACAAAACTTAAGCTTTTATTTTAATTAGATTTATTTATAAAGCATAAGCAATCATTTATTACATTAATATATGTGAAAATAACATTTTAGTATCATACGTTTAGTATATTTAGTTCCTAATGCTGAAAGAAATGATCATAGAACATGACATCTAACCTTACCTGCGGTGTTTTTAATCCCTATTGCTCAATGCACGGTGAAAGCATTGCATACATATGTCTGACAATGAGGAATGGGCCCCTGAGACAGTCATTTGCCTGTTTCACAAATGATCGTATTTTACTAGAGATTCTGTTTGGGATTCAGATGTGCATTCTGACAGCAATCCCTTTCAATAAATGATACGTTCTGGATGAGGTCAAAGGTGTTGGAACACTGTATTTAGGATGTGTTTGCAGTGATTGTGTGTCTTCTGCTTCAACGCAGTGATATATAGACGTGCTCCTGTAATTTATTGGTACAAGCCCAGGGCAGTGAGCAGTCTGAGGATTTATTTCCAGACGGCATAGAGCAGTGAAGCAGTGAAGTAGTGCAACACACTGGATCATTATATTGTTAGAATCTATTCTACTTAAATTATTACATTATACACAATTTGAGTTCATTTTAAAAAGTAAAAGGTAATGAAAGGAATGCATTTTCGTAAGAAAGATAATACCGATATGCATGTGATAATCTTCCTTATATCATGTAGTGCGTCATTTGGACACTTTGTGGGATTGAAATACAAAGAAAACCATGTTATATGGTACAAGATAAATACAAAACTTAAGCTTTTATTTTAATTAGATTTGTTTATAAAGCATAAGCAATCATTTATTACATCGCTTCTTGAATTAAATCTTTTGACAAGAGGTAAGACTTCTATTTTACATTTAAACCCATGTTTAGCTGTGTTTTTTAGATTTAACTGAACCAATTTCTGTGTGTGATAATGTCCTTGAATTCTGACAACATCACACTAAATTACATGATATAAAACAGCTAATGTTTCTAGAGATAAAGTTTCTGGGATGCTTCTAATTACTTTTTATTACCAGGGACAGTTTAATTCACCTTGTACAGTACTGAAAGACCAAGATGCTTTTTTCTAAAGTTATTTAACATTTTATAGAACTTTGTCTACTATGGCAACATGATGAGCTTGGTGAAACTTGGAAAAATACTGCTTGGACACTTATCTTAAGATAAAGATAGGATAAAGGTTTATCTTTTGCACCTACCTGACCCCCAGGGAAGGCCAATGCTTTCTAAGTTGATGGTTCCCTACAGTAGACTGTACCTTATCTTCAAAGGTAATGTATATTGACCCAAATCAGTTTTGGACTCCAATCTACTGACGAAATGGAGCCTATCCTTTTTTCAGGATTTTAGCATCATACGTTTGGTATATTTAGTCCCTAATGATGAAAGAAATGATCATAGAACATTTGGACACTTTGTGGGCTTGAAATACAAAGAAAATCATGTTCTATGGTACAAGATAAATACAAAACTTAAGCTTTTATTTTAATTAGATTTATTTATAAAGCATAAGCAATCATTTATTACATTAATATATGTGTGTAGCGGCGAGGCTTATTAATAAGGCAGAATTAAGTGTTCTGAGCCTTTCCAAATGAGGCCCCATTTCTCTGTTCATCTCTGTGGTGCAGCCACAGAGAGACTATTCATGCAGGGTGATTTAAGGTCCTAGGACAGCTCCCAAAGGGGGATGCACTTAGCTAAGCCTTTCTATCATGATCAATGGTCATCCATTGGCGCCTATCTGTCTAGGGAGTGCCAGTTGGACATCTGGACTGCATTACTAAGTGTCAGGACTAAGTGACTCATATCTCACCTTGATCAATCAATCAGGGACTTGTAGGGCCGAGTAACCCACGTGGGACTCTGATGCCCATGGAACTTTCAGCCAATCAATGAGCTGAAGTTCCTCCAGGTAAAAACAGGCAACACAGAGAGCCTGTGAGATTCAGTAAGATTCAGAAGGGAGGATTCAGAGGGTTCTGTGGACAATTCTAAAGGGAATTCAAAGGAGAATTCCAGGGCAGGACGGCCCAGGAGCAGAAGGCTCCCAAGGGCAGGACATTCTCGCAGCGCGCCTCCTGACCATCCTGAGACTCAGCCCGGACAACCACGGAACGGCCAGTGTGTCCGAGTGCCAGAACTTTCCTTTGTTCTAAGAGTCTAGAGCGGAGGTTGCCAGAGAATAACCAGAGGATCCACCCGAGGTTAGCACCAGCAGCAGGCCTTGTGAACAGGTCGGAACTGTGGACAGCTGAATCACTATTCAGAACTAGCTCTTCATCAGAAACGAACCGGTCCTCTTCCTGACTTGCTGGGACCCACAGTCATCTTTTCTCCTGTGCACAAACTTTGCTAGTTAAAGCCAACAGTGAGCATCAGCAGTGCAGCGTCGCAAGCCGCACAGCACAGCCTGGCACGGAGCCAGAGAGCGCGGATTGGACAGCAACAGCCTGCAACTGTTTCTTTGTGCCCGCAGGAAGATCTGAATCCCCAAAGATTGGATGAGTATTCAACTTCAATGCATTACAGCTCGAGAATTCAATTGTTATCCCAACCAGTTGATATCAATTTAATTCCTAAGAGTTATGTACTTGTTTGAGTATCTAATGTAGAAGTTATAACCAAGTTCATTAACGAAACGGTCTTAATGAATGATATACTGAACGTATGTCCTCTTGATATGTGTAACACTTCGTAACTGACTGAATATATATCTTTTGTATTCTGATAACCCTCTTGATAAGATCTGTTAGGTTTACATGCATATTTTATGTATTAATAAATGTATCCTCGTGTATTAGTACCTGTGTGTGCGCGTTGTTTGAGTTATGTCACATGGTTGGATTCTAAAGCCATCAAAAGAATCAACTTTGTGATTTACTGCTACAATTAATAATTGTCTCAGTAAATGCCCAAACCCTACAGAACTGGTGCCTTCAGAGACCCCCTACATTTAATTTTGCTATGGCAACATTACATATTTGGCGTCCCTGAGCCGGTTTTCTTACATGTGAAAATAACATTTTAGCATCATATTATTACATACAGGTCTCTAGCTTCAACACAGTGATATATATATATACTCAGTGATTTATTGGTACATGCCCAGGTCAATAATCAGAATGAGGATTTATTTCCAGACGGGCTACAGGTAGTGTTGTGAAATACTTCAACACACTGGATCGCAGATTTAGACCCCCTGCACTCTTACTCCTTAAAAACCAAGGAAATGAAGATATGTAGCAATCACATTGTAACAGGGGTGACAGTGACTTAATGCTTATACTAGTGGACTTCTGGTACCTTTAGGGTACGGTGTTCCCTGAAGGGCTCTCAAACCCCGCATTTCAGATGCCTAGCTGTATCGCTGATGTGTTGCACCTCAGAATCACTTTTAAACCTTACCTCTGGTATCTTTAATCCCTATTGCTCAACGCATGGTGAAAGTATTGCATAAATTTGTCTGAAAATGAGCAATGGGCACCTGAGAGACTCATTTGCCTGTTTCACAAATGATCATATTTGACTAGAGATTCTGTTTGGGATTCAGTTGTGCATTCTGACAGCAATCGCTTTCAAAAAACGATACATTCTGGATGAGGTCAAGGTGCAGGAACACTGTATTTAGGATGTGTTTGCACTTATTCTGTGTCTCTAGCTTCAACACAGCGATATATGTATATGCTCACTGATTTTTTGGTACATGCCCAGGGCAATAATCATTATGAGGATTTATTTCCATATGTGCTAGAGGTAGTGTTGTGAAATTCTTCAACACACTGGATCGCAGGTTTAAACCCCCTGCACTCTTACTCCTTAAATACCAACAAATGCAGATATGTAGCAATCATATTGTAGCGGACACTCATTTGCCTGTTTCACAAATGATCATATTTTACTAGAGATTCTGTTTGGGATACGGATGTGCATTCTGACAACAATCTCTTTCAAAAAATGATTTTACCTTATCGCAGCTTTGCCCTTCTTGCCTCTTTGGAAAATATCTCCATCTTGTGGTCGTTGTTGGTAATGTCTAGACAATATCTCCATCTTGTGGTCGTTGTTGGTAATGTCTAGACAACATCTCCATCTTGTGGTCGTTGTTGGTAATGTCTTCTTATGCCCTTTTTTATTTTAATTCTCTATTAGTTGATTCTAGTATCTCTACAATGGAGCTGAAAATTTTCCAGAAAGTGGTTGCAAGCCCGATATCATGCGAAGAAACTTCAGGATTCGGGGATCAGTCAATGGATTTTCTTCAAAGTTGGATTTTTGCACTCTGTGGACCAAGAGATGTTGTTCTATAATGTTTTTTTTTTCAAATTTAAAAATATCATTTTTTCATGGAGCTTTGAATGGGATGGATTCACCCTCCTTTAGCCAGGACAGAGCTCCAGGAGCCTGGGTAGGATTCTAGCTTTCTCCCCTTGCAGGCACCTGGCACAGAAGACAATATTTTTTTTCCTTAAAATCTTTTTTTTGTGTGTTCCTTGTTGTTCCAAACTTAATTTTAATCACTTTTAATTAGAGATTTTATTAAAAATAGTGCAATCAATGACTAATTTCACAAAAAGTAATGTAATATAAAACGGATGTTTTCAACTTTATTGTAGTGTTTTAGAAACTAATATGTCTTCAAAAATGGTTGTTTTTCACTCCTATGAATGAAAACTGTTGTTATGTGATGTTTTTTTTTTCAAATTTTAAATGATCATTTTTTCATGGAGCTTTGAAGGGGATGGATTCACCCTCCTTTAGCCAGGACAGAACTCCAGGAGCCTGGGTAGGATTCTAGCTTTCTCCCCTTGTAGGCACCTGGCACAGAAGACATCATTTTTTTCCTTAAAATCTTTTTTTTTTTGTGTTCCTTGTTGCTCCAAACTTAATTCTATTCACTTTTAATTAGAGATTATATTAAAAATAGTGCAATAAATGACTAATTTCACTAAAAATACTAAAAGTAATATAAAACGGATGTTTTTAACTTTATTGTAGTGTTTTAGAAACTAATATGTCTTCAAAAATGGTTATTTTTCACTCCTAGGAATGAAAGCTGTTGTTATATGATGTTTATTTTCAAATTTTGAAAAAGCAAAGGATTCTAGCTTTCTCCCCTTGCAGGCATCGGACACAGAGAACCTCATGGTTTTCCTAAAAATCATTTTTTATGTTCCCTGGTGTTCCAAACTTAGTTTTAATCAATTTTAATTTGTTATGTTACAAACAGGGTAATAAAGTCTTAATTGGACTATAACTAATGTCATATTGTCTGCTACAAAACTGATATTTTCAGCTCTATTGTAGAGATTCTAGAATCAACTAATAAAGAATTGAAATAAAAAAGGGCATAAGAAGACATTACCAACAACGACCACATGATGGAGATATTGTCTAGACATTACCAACAACGACCACAAGATGGAGATATTGTCTAAACATTACCAACAACGACCACAAGATGGAGATATTTTCCAAAGAGGCAAGAGGGGCAAAGCTGCGATAAGGTAAAATCATTTTTTGAAAGAGATTGTTGTCAGAATGCACATCCGTATCCCAAACAGAATCTCTAGTAAAATATGATCATTTGTGAAACAGGCAAATGAGTGTCCGCTACAATATGATTGCTACATATCTGCATTTGTTGGTATTTAAGGAGTAAGAGTGCAGGTTTAAACCTGCGATCCAGTGTGTTGAAGAATTTCACAACACTACCTCTAGCACATATGGAAATAAATCCTCATAATGATTATTGCCCTGGGCATGTACCAAAAAATCAGTGAGCATATATATATATATCACTGGGTTGAAGCTAGAAACACAGAATAACTGCAAACACATCCTAAATACAGTGTTCCAGCACCTTTGACCTCATCCAGAACGTATCATTTCTTGAAAGGGATTGCTGTCCGAATGCACATCTGAATCCCAAACAGAATCTCTAGTAAAATACGATCATTTGTGAAACAGGCAAATGACTGTCTCAGGGGCCCATTTCTCATTGTCAGACACATGTATGCAATGCTTTCACTGTGCATTGAGCAATAGGGATCAAAAACACAGCAGGTAAGGTTAGAAGTCATGTTCTATGATCATTTCTTTCAGCATTAGGGACTAAATATACTAAACGTATGATGCTAAAATGTTATTTTTACATATATTAATGTAATAAATGATTGCTTATGCTTTATAAACAAATCTAATTATAATAAAAGCTTAAGTTTTGTATTTATCTTGTACCATAGAACATGATTTTCTTTTTATTTCAAGCCCACAAAGTGTCCAAATGATGCACCTTTGACCTCATCCAGAACGTATCATTTCTTGAAAGGGATTGCTGTCCGAATGCACATCTGAATCCCAAACAGAATCTCTAGTAAAATACGATCATTTGTGAAACAGGCAAATGACTGTCTCAGGGGCCCATTTCTCATTGTCAGACACATGTATGCAATGCTTTCACTGTGCATTGAGCAATAGGGATCAAAAACAGAATGGAAACAGACATGGAAACCAACAAGGATGGGATTTGAACCCATGCGTGCAAAGCACAATGGACTAGCAATCCATCGCCTTAACCACTCGGCCACCTCGTCAACAAAACTGGGCTGTCCCAACTGGGTTGGCGCGCTCCAGATGATCTTTTTCTTTTTTTTCCCTCGTACTCGAGGGTCATTTTCCTGTTCCACATGCGATTTCAACATTTTCCTTGGGAGATGTCAAGCCAGCAAGCCACTGCTGTGGTTCAGTGGCCAGCGTGGAGTTCAGTGGCCCTGTTGTACACAGAAAGCACATTGAGCTCCTTGGACATGAAAAGTTCCAGATAAAAGCCATTTGTCATCCTTTCTCTTGGTGTCGATGTTGCTATTGTATGTAAAGGTGGCAACTTGCTCAGCGAGCAGGCGGAGCACACACCGAATGCAGATGTGTCTGAGTGGTGTGTCCAAGTGGCTGCAAAAGGACAGCACTCCCGGGGCGCTGTGGCTTAGTTGGTTAAAGCGCCTGCCTAGTAAACAGGAGACCCTGGGTCTGAATCCCAGTGGATAACCGCCTATGGCTAGACTTAATTAAATGCAAGTATTCATTTCCTGTCTTTAACACGACTTGTTTTTCTTAAAATGGATGCAACTTGCAAAACATGAAATACAAACCTTGCTAGCAGCTGGCAAAAAAAAAAGAAGTCAGCAATGTTTTTTTTCTTTAACCTTAACCCTGCTAATGGAGAAGAGTTAAACGACCGAGTCTATGCAGCTTAAACGGTGCGCACGTCGGGTTCTTAGCTGAAAGGGTGGTAAATCACGCTCACCCCAGTCCTTAATCTTTTAAAGAGGATACAAAATTGAATCTAGTCGCCACATCACATACATCCTGTTCAATGATAAAAAGGTAACATCTATCCTCGCTCCAGAGTAAATCTCACGTTGAGGGCATATTTTTTTTTCACTTTACCGTGAATCGGGCTCGGCTGCACAGAGGAGAGAGCAGAGCAATGAGGTCACGGGGACAGGGGAGTCACACGCTGGCGGTTTAAACACGCGGAAGATCACTGAGGGATCCACAGTATATGGACCCTCCGTGCGCAATCAGTCCGCACTCCGGACTCTGAATCCTGCCATCCGAGTTAAGATCTCGGCAGAACCTGAAGCGCAGTTCCTTCTTAAAACGTAATCTGGTGAGCATTTCTAGAATCGTACTTGTATAGATGCAGCCTTTAATGTGTTGCTAGGTTAAAATTGATGACTTCTTGTATTTCAGTAGGCAACTGCCCTCTTGATTTCAGATTGAATTTCTTTATTACAGGGGCGCTTTTATGATGACAGAGTCATGTTCAGGTACTTTGCTTGATGGAGGAAGCTCATTTCGGACTCTGTGATCTGCTCACCTGGAAAGGTCTGCTGTACTACTACAAGAGAGAAGTAGAGTCTGGAAGAAGGGACAATTTTATGATGCTTTGGAAGGTAGTTTTTTTTTTCTTTGAAATCGAAATGAATCAGAATATCAGAGCAAAAGACAAACTCTTGGTTTGGTTTAAAGAGATATGGTTTTAAAACAGACAAAATGTAGAAAACAGGTGTTTCTCACTTTTGGAAAAGAATGGACCGGGGGTATTTTACTAGTTGCAGTGCTGAGCTCACCGGGTTGCAGTCCTGCAGTGTTGCACCAGGGTCAGTGGTGCAATGGATAACACGTCTGACTACGGATCAGGAGATTGTAGATTCGACTTCTGCCTGGCTCGGGTCGTTTTTAAACGCATCAGGCTACTCCCTAAGTAGCCTGTGCTACTTACTGTATTGTAATCGTACCCAGTAAGAGATTTCCTTCATGTAAATGAACTGCACCTGACAGCTTTAGAAAAACACCTGGGCTCAGTACGGTGCTGAGAGCTCAGCGTTGCTGTTGTTCTAATTAGCACGCACTGCATCGGCTATGAACCCGAACTTTTCAATTATTCCGATCAGTAAGTCAACACGTAGTCCACATGAAAGGTAGAAATATTCTCTTGTCTGTCTCTTGTTTGTATAGAACTGAATGTCCCTGACAATGTACTGTTAGTTTTAATTGAAGAACGGCATTTGTGTTCAAATATACCAGACAAGTTTACGTAACTGCTCATGCGACACTCAGTTGTAATTAGTCAAGAAATAAAGTCGAACAACAGCTGCGGGTTTGATTCTGAACGTATGAGATTGCAGCGCCTTTTACTTCCATTGACAAATGATAGAGATTCGAAGAGAGATCCTTCAGACCAACAAGCAAACCCACGGCTATTTCGGTTTTCTATCTAGGCAACGTTGGTGTCTGCAATAGCATACATGAAAGCGTGATGCAATTTCTGTGGCTACATTTGTTGCACATCATGCACAGTAAGAGTGTTTCTAACACCAAATAAAAAGTCAACAATTAGCGATCACGCCTTCTCCTCAGTTAACCCACTGAAACCCTTGCTGTTAACAGTTCTTTAATGCGTGCTTTACGAGCACCTACATATCGTGTCGGTTCTTTCAGCTTTATTCATTAGGTTTTCAAAGGCATAAGTAGAGCACCAGAGGTGCGAACGCAGAATGTGTGGTAATCTGAAGAACTGCTTTCCATGGCAGCGGGTCCAAGCGATTTAGCATTTTCATAGTACCGGGAAAGGAGAAGCGGCACGTTGCCTTTGCCGCGCAGGCACAAGGCGACGTGCGGCAGACGCCGGAGTCGGCAAGTTCCGAACCTGCGCGGGGAAGCCCCAACGCATTTCGAGTCCATCGCCTTAACCACTCGGCCATGACAAAAGCGAGCTCGCTGCCGCCGCATTCCTCCTATAATCTAACACGGAGTGCGAAGTCGCTGCGGAAACCTTTTTAAAGTCGCTCTCCGTTAAAAAAAAAATACCTTTCACAAGATTCGTGCCGGCAGACAGACATGCCTCAGAGGGTTTAAGGCTGGCTTCACGTTCAAATGATGAAGTCCCCCAGTCCGGATGTCAAAATGCAACTTTGGCAGACAGAAAAAACATCAACAAACCACAAATGTGGAAAAGGATTTTACAAGCTGCACCACACTGCACTTTCCAAAGCATTTACATTCGTGTTAGACGCAGGAATTGCCTTTGATTTGCGCGCTTACGAACGCCATGGAAAACGAAACAAAACTAAAGCCCTCAGCTCCTGCACTTGATTATAATGCCGTTACGTGTCGAAGCAGGAATTTACGTCATCCTACCACTGCAACACGGGGAATAGAGGGAAATGAGAACAATCTACGAATTGTCTCTAAACAGTCCCTACAGTTGTAAGACGCCTGGAAGCGTGCACCCCCATCATTAATCTTTGCGCATCTGTGCAAGGTAAACTCTGGAGCAGTCTCTGAAACGGCTCAAAGGAAACACGTGATTGATTCCATGTGCATCTGGGGTTCATTTCTTATTTACATTTAATTCAAGGGAAAGGCTTGGGTCAGTTTCAGACGGCCTCCAACAGCGAGATTCAAGCGTCCCACCTTCAGCCCAATCTGCGCCGCCAGAACGCCAATGGCTCCTCTGGTCTCCGGGGTGCGGTTGTGACTCTGTAACCTAAAGTGTTGGTGGCAGACAAATGGAGACTAACAGGTGATGTCCTAGGACATGACTACATTGTGACACTCGGTGGGGATGGTGACCATTGCTTGGAAAAGAGTGCGAGGCCCCTTTAGAAAAACATTTTGTTAACAGGCATTCTGCCTCAGCCTAAACACCTATAGCTTGCAAAGCACATGCTATTAGACAGGCACCTCTGCAAGACCTTAAGAGTCTCTTAAACTAGTGATAGAAAGGTGTTCCCAATAGGCGATGTTCGGCTTTCAAATCATCTCTCCGTGGAAGCGCAGAGATGCAGCTGTTTAAGGCTTAGAAGCAGCTGACTGTTTCACTACCTAGCTGATCACTGTCAGTCAGGGAGCTCAGAGGTGAAAAGCCTGTCTGAGAGACAATTCGTCGTCGATCAGTTCAATATGTTCCGTACCAGCTCGGCGCACCTGAGATCATCTTGGTAGCCGTGTAGCTCAGATGAGTGAGAGCGTGTGTGTGTGTACCACCGTGATTGGATGCCGGTCCTTCTCAGGTCACAGTAAACCTTCTGCTGCCTAACTTCCCTAATTTTGGGGATCCCTTTGAAAAAGCAAAGGAAAAAAAAACTGGCTCTCATCAGCGTGATTGACCCTCCCCAGTGTGCCCCAGTGGCCTAATGGCTAAGACACTGGCCTCCTAAAACAGCGATTGTGGGTTTGAGTCCCATCTGGGGTGCTCCTGTCCCATTTTGAGCGTACAAATGTCCTTGTGATTTGCAAAGCTACAACCCCACCTTACTCAGTGAGCGTCTCTGCTTTTCTCTCACATACAGTTGGGAGAAAAACTTTTGTAAACAGCCCTTTGGAATGATGTGGATTTCTGCATGAATGGCTCCTAACATGTGATCTTATCTTTATCTAAGTCATAATAATTAATAAAGAGAGTCTGATTTCACAAACAACACACGCCCAACATTTGACATTGCTGTTTCTTTATTGACCAAATGGTTTAAACAATCAAGGTCATTGATGGAAAAAGTATGTGAACCCTTATATTAAGGAGCTAGTGGAACCTCCTTTATGACAAAAACCTCAATCCCCACTTTCTGTAGCGGCTGGTCAGACCTGAGCAGCGGTTAGGAAGTATTTTGGCCTATTCCTCTATGCAAAACTGTTTCAGTTCATGTATATTTTTGGGATGTCTTGCGCTGAACGGCCTGCTTCAGATCACGCCACAGCACTTCAATGGGATTGGGGTCAGGACTCTTACTTGGCCATCCCAAAATATGGAATTTCTTCTGTTTCAGCCACTCTGTTGTTGATGTACTCCTTTGTTTTTGTCATGCTGCATGACCCAGCGTCTTTCGAGTTTTAGATCACAGGCAGACACCCTGACATTCTGCTGTAGAATTTCCTGATACATGTTGGAATTCATCGGTCCCTCGATGATTGCAAGCCGTACAGCCTCCGCCATGCTTCCCAGGTGGGATGAGGTTTTGGAGTTGGTATGCAGTGTTTTGTTATCTCCAAACATAACGCTGTGCACATTTACCAACAAGTTCAACTTTTGTCACGTCTGTCCACAGAACATTGTTCCAGGAGTTGCTGTGGAACATCCATGTGGTCTTTAGCAAACTTGAGAGGGGCAGTGGTGGTTTTTTTGGGGGGGAGAGCAGTGGTTTCCTCCGTGGTGACCTCGCATGATCACCACTCAGATTTCTGTTCAGATTTCTTCTTATGGTGGACTCATGGACACAGACGTAAGACAAAGTCAACCACCTGTTCGCTAGATCCCATACCCACTCAGCTAGTCAAAGATTCCCTCGAAGGACTGGCAGGACCTATAATTAGTATGATGAATGCATCGCTTGCGTCAGGCGTTGTACCTGATCAATTTAAGGTAGCGGTTGTTAGACCGCTCCTTAAGAAGTCAAATTTGGATCCACAAGTTCTTAACAACTACAGGCCTGTCTCAAAGGTCCCATTTCAATCTAAAAGTTTTGAGAGAATAGTTGTTGCCCAACGTCAATCGTATCTGGATTCAAATAATATACTTGAGAAATTTCAGTCTGGTTTCTGAAACAGCATTAACAAGAGCCTTAAATGATATTCTTTTAGCTACTGATGCGCGGAATGCAACAGTGCTAGGTTGCAACAGTGCTAGGAATGCAAACGTTAGGTTGCGCTTCTTCATGCTGCATGGTCGGCATGAGTGGAGCTTTTTAAACGTCTGTACTTAGTGCGCCTCATAAGAAATCGTTTGTCCCCGTTCAAAAGAGATTGTGCGATGTCCTGCAGCGTTCGCAAAGCAAACCTTTGACAGTTTGAAAAGAGGAATTTATTCTGCTTCCTGTGCGTGCAGTAGTTACAAAGTTGAACGTCTTTACACGATCTGCTGCAGTTTTCAGTGGGCGGGCTTTGTCAGATGGCTTGGAAAAACGCACTGTGTTTCGGCTCGGGAAACATCATGAGCAGTGTCCTGCATGTTTTCTGTGTATAGCTGTCTTTTAACGCATACAGAATTCATTCGAAATCATTGATTTCTCCAATTAACAAAGGTCCCTTAAAGGATGAGTCAAAGTAACGTCTAATCGGATTAGTTTCCTTAGAGCTGGTTCAGAGTCTGCTCAAGAGTTTACCTTTCACACATGCGCAAAGAAGAATGTTGGGGGTGCACGCTTCAAGGCGCCTTACAGCTGTAGGGAGTGATTCGAGACGATTCGTGGCGTGTGCTCGTTCCCATATACCGTACGCCCCGGGGTGCAGTGCTAGGATGATGTACAATACCGCTTGGGCACGTAACGGCGTTATACGCAAGGTTTTCGTTTGTTCGTTTTGTTTTGCTCTGCTTTGCTTTGTTTTGCTTTCCATCGCGTTGGTAAGAGCGTAAATAAAAAGGCGATTCCTGCGTCTACCACTAATGTAAGAGCTATTTCAAGTGCGACGTGGTGCGGCTTTTCAAATGCTTGTGGGCATTTCTCTGTTGTTGATTCTTTTTTTGTGTGTAACAAAGTGGCATTTTCATGTCCGGACGGGGAGACTTTATCATTCCGACATGAAGCCACCCTTAAGTCCTCTGAGGCGTGTCTGTCTGCAAGGCTTGTATTTTGGAAATGTTTGTTTGAAACGGAGAACGACTTTGAAATAGGCTTCCGCCGGCGCCTCGCGATCCAGGTAAGATTGTAGCAAGAACGCAGCGGCAGTGGGGCTTGCTGTAGTCGTGGCCGAGTGGTTAAGGCGATGGACTAGAAATCCATTGGGGTCTCCCCGCGCAGGTTCGAATCCTGCCGACTACGTTATCCGCCTCCAGTCGGTGTGTTTCGGCGCAAGCAAAGAAGCGCGCCTCTTTGCTGTTCCTGGTGGTTTTAAAACGCCCAATCGCTTGTACCCGCTGCCTTGGAAATAAGTTCTTCAGCGTCCGCGAATGGCATTTTGCAGCTGGAAGCAGATGTCGACGCGTTTTGCACAGAGCACCAAAAAAGCGTCTTTTTTGAAGGCCCAGGCACCGAGCATTGGTGGTTCAGTGGTAGAATTCTCGCCTGCCACGTGGGAGGCTCGGGTTCGATTCCTGGCCAATGCAGTGGCTTTTGCTGCGAGCGGCTCCATCACTTGCATCCCCTTGCAACTCGCAACTCAAAAAACCCACTGAAGCTAAGCAGGTGTGAGCCAGGTCAGTACCCGGATGAGGGTGAGCTACAGGGAAAAACAAAGCTTCCAGCTGGAAGCGGTGTTAATGGTGCCGGCGGTGGGGCGCTCACCCTGAGGTCTGTGTGGGTCCCAATGCCCCAGTATAGTGACGGAGATGCTGTGTTGTAAAAGGGCGCTGTCTTTTGGATGAGATGTAAAACCGAGGTCACAGCGCTCTGTGGTCATTCAAAATGACCACCAAAACCTTTGACAAAAGCTCTTGGTAATTGATGGTCTTCAATAATGCTTCTCCTTTAGGTACATTTGAAATCAGCTGAAAAATGCTGTGAAATGGGGGGGCACTTCAGGCCAGTGTAGGATTTGGGTTACAAGAACCATGAAACTGCACGAGAAAGCCCGTACACTGAATTACACGGCTTTCTATTCAAAGGAGGACAAAAGAAATTCCCTGAGTTCGATTTTTTGCAGCACAGAGAGGAGCGCTGTTGTGAGGCCGGTTAGCTCAGTTGGTTCGAGCGTGGTACTAATAACGCCAAGGTCACGGGTTCGAGCCCCGTACTGGCCAGGTCCTTTTCTCCTCTCTTACCAAAGCTGTTAGGTTCCTTTCCGTGGTGAGAGGGGTTGTCATGCAACGCTGCCACATAGTGCCGACAGACAAGAGTGTTGCGGGAGAAGAGAAAAGTGTTTGAAGATTTAAGAGTGTCTTAGGTGGAGCCAAAATCAAGTGTCACAAATACAAGTGGGAGGATTTCCAATGTTTAATATGGTAAAAATAAGCGGAAGTTATCTGCCGGTCCGGCACAGTCTGCCATGCTTTTGTCATATACTGTAAAGTGGTGTCGAACTGGGTGTCGAACTGGAGCCTCACCATTTGCATATGTGAGGCTCCAGTTATACGTCGAGTGTCACATTAAATGACAAAAATGAAGAGAGTTAAAGCAGCTGGAGAGGTTTTCTTACAACTTTTGAGCTGACACAGTTTTGGAAAATGTTTCCTTCACGCTGCACTGTACAACATAGGCAGCCAAGAGTCTCCAAAACAAAACAGAATTGACAGATAGGAGAAAATTCCCACTCGTCCTGAAGTTCCCAAAATCCAGCACTGAGCGTAAACAAAGTGTCTAAGTAGCGTGGGAATGCTAACCCTAACCCTAGCTGGAGTTTGAGCAATCCAGCACTGAGCGTAAAAAGATGAGTCAAAGTAACGTCTAATCGGATTAGTTTCCTTAGAGCTGGTTCAGAGTCTGCTCAAGAGTTTACCTTTCACACATGCGCAAAGAAGAATGTTGGGGGTGCACGCTTCAAGGCGCCTTACAGCTGTAGGGAGTGATTCGAGACGATTCGTGGCGTGTGCTCGTTCCCATATACCGTACGCCCCGGGGTGCAGTGCTAGGATGATGTACAATACCGCTTGGGCACGTAACGGCGTTATACGCAAGGTTTTCATTTGTTCGTTTTGTTTTGCTCTGCTTTGCTTTGTTTTGCTTTCCATCGCGTTGGTAAGAGCGTAAATAAAAAGGCGATTCCTGCGTCTACCACTAATGTAAGAGCTATTTCAAGTGCGACGTGGTGCGGCTTTTCAAATGCTTGTGGGCATTTCTCTGTTGTTGATTCTTTTTTTGTGTGTAACAAAGTGGCATTTTCATGTCCGGACGGGGAGACTTTATCATTCCGACATGAAGCCACCCTTAAGTCCTCTGAGGCGTGTCTGTCTGCAAGGCTTATATTTTGGAAATGTTTTTTTGAAACGGAGAACGACTTTGAAATAGGCTTCCGCCGGCGCCTCGCGATCCAGGTAAGATTGTAGCAAGAACGCAGCGGCAGTGGGGCTTGCTGAAGTCGTGGCCGAGTGGTTAAGGCGATGGACTAGAAATCCATTGGGGTCTCCCCGCGCAGGTTCGAATCTTGCCGACTGCGTTATCCGCCTCCAGTCGGTGTGTTTCGGCGCAAGCAAAGAAGCGTGCCTCTTTGCTGTTCCTGGTGGTTTTAAAACGCCCAATCGCTTGTACCCGCTGCCTTGGAAATAAGTTCTTCAGCGTCCGCGAATGGCATTTTGCAGCTGGAAGCAGATGTCGACGCGTTTTGCACAGAGCACCAAAAAAGCGTCTTTTTTGAAAGCCCAAGCACTGAGCATTGGTGGTTCAGTGGTAGAATTCTCGCCTGCCACGCCGGAGGCTCGGGTTCGATTCCCGGCCAATGCAGTGGCTTTTGCAGCGAGCGGCTCCATCACTTGCATCCCCTTGCAACTCGCAACTCAAAAAACCCACTGAAGCTAAGCAGGTGTGAGCCAGGTCAGTACCCGGATGAGGGTGAGCTACAGGGGAAAACAAAGCTTCCAGCTGGAAGCGGTGTTAATGGTGCCAGCGGTGGGGCGCTCACCCTGAGGTCTGTGCGGGTCCCAATGCCCCAGTATAGTGACGGAGATGCTGTGTTGTAAAAGGGCGCTGTCTTTTGGATGAGACGTAAAACCGAGGTCACAGCGCTCTGTGGTCATTCAAAATGACCACCAAAACCTTTGACAAAAGCTCTTGGTAATTGATGGTCTTCAATAATGCTTCTCCTTTAGGTACATTTTAAATCAGCTGAAAAATGCTGTGAAATGGGGGGGCACTTCAGGCCAGTGTAGGATTTGGGTTACAAGAACCATGAAACTGCACGAGAAAGCCCGTACACTGAATTACACGGCTTTCTATTCAAAGGAGGACAAAAGAAATTCCCTGAGTTCGATTTTTTGCAGCACAGAGAGGAGCACTGTTGTGAGGCCGGTTAGCTCAGTTGGTTCGAGCGTGGTGCTAATAACGCCAAGGTCACGGGTTCGAGCCCCGTACTGGCCAGGTCCTTTTCTCCTCTCTTACCAAAGCTGTTAGGTTCCTTTCCGTGGTGAGAGGGGTTGTCATGCA
The DNA here is from genome assembly GCF_040954835.1 of Lepisosteus oculatus. Lineage (NCBI taxonomy): Eukaryota > Metazoa > Chordata > Actinopteri > Semionotiformes > Lepisosteidae > Lepisosteus > Lepisosteus oculatus. The sequence goes on from NW_027167686.1 coordinate 202,985, forward strand.
ACGCTGCCACATAGTGCCGACAGACAAGAGTGTTGCGGGAGAAGAGAAAAGTGTTTGAAGATTTAAGAGTGTCTTAGGTGGAGCCAAAATCAAGTGTCACAAATACAAGTGGGAGGATTTCCAATGTTTAATATGGTAAAAATAAGCGGAAGTTATCTGCCGGTCCGGCACAGTCTGCCATGCTTTTGTCATATACTGTAAAGTGGTGTCGAACTGGGTGTCGAACTGGAGCCTCACCATTTGCATATGTGAGGCTCCAGTTATACATCGAGTGTCACATTAAATGACAAAAATGAAGAGAGTTAAAGCAGCTGGAGAGGTTTTCTTACAACTTTTGAGCTGACACAGTTTTGGAAAATGTTTCCTTCACGCTGCACTGTACAACATAGGCAGCCAAGAGTCTCCAAAACAAAACAGAATTGACAGATAGGAGAAAATTCCCACTCATCCTGAAGTTCCCAAAATCCAGCACTGAGCGTAAACAAAGTGTCTAAGTAGCGTGGGAATGCTAACCCTAACCCTAGCTGGAGTTTGAGCAATCCAGCACTGAGCGTAAAAAGATGAGTCAAAGTAACGTCTAATCGGATTAGTTTCCTTAGAGCTGGTTCAGAGTTTGTTCAACAGTTTACCTTTCACACATGCGCAAAGAAGAATGTTGGGGGTGCACGCTTCAAGGCGCCTTACAGCTGTAGGGAGTGATTCGAGACGATTCGTGGCGTGTGCTCGTTCCCATATACCGTACGCCCCGGGGTGCAGTGCTAAGATGATGTACAATACCGCTTGGGCACGTAACGGCGTTATACGCAAGGTTTTCGTTTGTTCGTTTTGTTTTGCTCTGCTTTGCTTTGTTTTGCTTTCCATCGCGTTGGTAAGAGCGTAAATAAAAAGGCGATTCCTGCGTCTACCACTAATGTAAGAGCTATTTCAAGTGCGACGTGGTGCGGCTTTTCAAATGCTTGTGGGCATTTCTCTGTTGTTGATTCTTTTTTTGTGTGTAACAAAGTGGCATTTTCATGTCCGGACGGGGAGACTTTATCATTCCGACATGAAGCCACCCTTAAGTCCTCTGAGGCGTGTCTGTCTGCAAGGCTTGTATTTTGGAAATGTTTTTTTGAAACGGAAAACGACTTTGAAATAGGCTTCCGCCGGCGCCTCGCGATCCAGGTAAGATTGTAGCAAGAACGCAGCGGGGCTTGCTGTAGTCGTGGCCGAGTGGTTAAGGCGATGGACTAGAAATCCATTGGGGTCTCCCCGCGCAGGTTCGAATCCTGCCGACTACGTTATCCGCCTCCAGTCGGTGTGTTTCGGCGCAAGCAAAGAAGCGCGCCTCTTTGCTGTTCCTGGTGGTTTTAAAACGCCCAATTGCTTGTACCCGCTGCCTTGGAAATAAGTTCTTCAGCGTCCGCGAATGGCATTTTGCAGCTGGAAGCAGATGTCGACGCGTTTTGCACAGAGCACCAAAAAAGCGTCTTTTTTGAAGGCCCTGGCACTGAGCATTGGTGGTTCAGTGGTAGAATTCTCGCCTGCCACGCGGGAGGCTCGGGTTCGATTCCCGGCCAATGCAGTGGCTTTTGCAGCAAGCGGCTCCATCACTTGCATCCCCTTGCAACTCGCAACTCAAAAAACCCACTGAAGCTAAGCAGGTGTGAGCCAGGTCAGTACCCGGATGAGGGTGAGCTACAGGGAAAAACAAAGCTTCCAGCTGGAAGCGGTGTTAATGGTGCCAGCAGTGGGGCGCTCACCCTGAGGTCTGTGCGGGTCCCAATGCCCCAGTATAGTGACGGAGATGCTGTGTTGTAAAAGGGCGCTGTCTTTTGGATGAGATGTAAAACCGAGGTCACAGCGCTCTGTGGTCATTCAAAATGACCACCAAAACCTTTGACAAAAGCTCTTGGTAATTGATGGTCTTCAATAATGCTTCTCCTTTAGGTACATTTTAAATCAGCTGAAAAATGCTGTGAAATGGGGGGGCACTTCAGGCCAGTGTAGGATTTGGGTTACAAGAACCATGAAACTGCACGAGAAAGCCCGTACACTGAATTACACGGCTTTCTATTCAAAGGAGGACAAAAGAAATTCCATGAGTTCGATTTTTTGCAGCACAGAGAGGAGCACTGTTGTGAGGCCGGTTAGCTCAGTTGATTCGAGCGTGGTGCTAATAACGCCAAGGTCACGGGTTCGAGCCCCGTACTGGCCAGGTCCTTTCCTCCTCTCTTACCAAAGCTGTTAGGTTCCTTTCCGTGGTGTGAGGGGTTGTCATGCAACGCTGCCACATAGTGCCGACAGACAAGAGTGTTGCGGGAGAAGAGAAAAGTGTTTGAAGATTTAAGAGTGTCTTAGGTGGAGCCAAAATCAAGTGTCACAAATACAAGTGGGAGGATTTCCGATGTTTAATATGGTAAAAATAAGCGGAAGTTATCTGCCGGTCCGGCACAGTCTGCCATGCTTTTGTCATATACTGTAAAGTGGTGTCAAACTGGGTGTCGAGCTGGAGCCTCACCATTTGCATATGTGAGGCTCCAGTTATACATCGAGTGTCACATTAAATGACAAAAATGAAGAGAGTTAAAGCAGCTGGAGAGGTTTTCTTACAACTTTTGAGCTGACACAGTTTTGGAAAATGTTTCCTTCACGCTGCACTGTACAACATAGGCAGCCAAGAGTCTCCAAAACAAAACAGAATTGACAGATAGGAGAAAATTCCCACTCATCCTGAAGTTCCCAAAATCCAGCACTGAGCGTAAACAAAGTGTCTAAGTAGCGTGGGAATGCTAACCCTAACCCTAGCTGGAGTTTGAGCAATCCAGCACTGAGCGTAAAAAGATGAGTCAAAGTAACGTCTAATCGGATTAGTTTCCTTAGAGCTGGTTCAGAGTCTGCTCAAGAGTTTACCTTTCACACATGCGCAAAGAAGAATGTTGGGGGTGCACGCTTCAAGGCGCCTTACAGCTGTAGGGAGTGATTCGAGACGATTCGTGGCGTGTGCTCGTTCCCATATACCGTACGCCCCGGGTTGCAGTGCTAGGATGATGTACAATACCGCTTGGGCACATAACGGCGTTATACGCAAGGTTTTCGTTTGTTCGTTTTGTTTTGCTCTGCTTTGCTTTGTTTTGCTTTCCATCGCGTTGGTAAGAGCGTAAATAAAAAGGCGATTCCTGCGTCTACCACTAATGTAAGAGCTATTTCAAGTGCGACGTGGTGCGGCTTTTCAAATGCTTGTGGGCATTTCTCTGTTGTTGATTCTTTTTTTGTGTGTAACAAAGTGGCATTTTCATGTCCGGACGGGGAGACTTTATCATTCCGACATGAAGCCACCCTTAAGTCCTCTGAGGCGTGTCTGTCTGCAAGGCTTGTATTTTGGAAATGTTTTTTTGAAACGGAGAACGACTTTGAAATAGGCTTCCGCCGGCGCCTCGCGATCCAGGTAAGATTGTAGCAAGAACGCAGCGGCAGTGGGGCTTGCTGTAGTCGTGGCCGAGTGGTTAAGGCGATGGACTAGAAATCCATTGGGGTCTCCCCGTGCAGGTTCGAATCCTGCCGACTACGTTATCCGCCTCCAGTCGGTGTGTTTCGGCGCAAGCAAAGAAGCGTGCCTCTTTGCTGTTGCTGGTGGTTTTAAAACGCCCAATCGCTTGTACCCGCTGCCTTGGAAATAAGTTCTTCAGCGTCCGCGAATGGCATTTTGCAGCTGGAAGCAGATGTCGACGCGTTTTGCACAGAGCACCAAAAAAGCGTCTTTTTTGAAGGCCCAGGCACTGAGCATTGGTGGTTCAGTGGTAGAATTCTCGCCTGCCACGCGGGAGGCTCGGGTCCGATTCCCGGCCAATGCAGTGGCTTTTGCAGCGAGCAGCTCCATCACTTGCATCCCCTTGCAACTCACAACTCAAAAAACCCACTGAAGCTAAGCAGGTGTGAGCCAGGTCAGTACCCGGATGAGGGTGAGCTACAGGGGAAAACAAAGCTTCCAGCTGGAAGCGGTGTTAATGGTGCCGGCGGTGGGGCGCTCACCCTGAGGTCTGTGCGGGTCCCAATGCCCCAGTATAGTGACGGAGATGCTGTGTTGTAAAAGGGCGCTGTCTTTTGGATGAGATGTAAAACCGAGGTCACAGCGCTCTGTGGTCATTCAAAATGACCACCAAAACCTTTGACAAAAGCTCTTGGTAATTGATGGTCTTCAATAATGCTTCTCCTTTAGGTACATTTTAAATCAGCTGAAAAATGCTGTGAAATGGGGGGGCACTTCAGGCCAGTGTAGGATTTGGGTTACAAGAACCATGAAACTGCACGAGAAAGCCCGTACACTGAATTACACGGCTTTCTATTCAAAGGAGGACAAAAGAAATTCCCTGAGTTCGATTTTTTGCAGCACAGAGAGGAGCGCTGTTGTGAGGCCGGTTAGCTCAGTTGGTTCGAGCGTGGTGCTAATGACGCCAAGGTCACGGGTTCGAGCCCCGTACTGGCCAGGTCCTTTTCTCCTCTCTTACCAAAGCTGTTAGGTTCCTTTCCGTGGTGAGAGGGGTTGTCATGCAACGCTGCCACATAGTGCAGACAGACAAGAGTGTTGCGGGAGAAGAGAAAAGTGTTTGAAGATTTAAGAGTGTCTTAGGTGGAGCCAAAATCAAGTGTCACAAATACAAGTGGGAGGATTTCCAATGTTTAATATGGTAAAAATAAGCGGAAGTTATCTGCCGGTCCGGCACAGTCTGCCATGCTTTTGTCATATACTGTAAAGTGGTGTCGAACTGGGTGTCGAACTGGAGCCTCACCATTTGCATATGTGAGGCTCCAGTTATACATTGAGTGTCACATTAAATGACAAAAATGAAGAGAGTTAAAGCAGCTGGAGAGGTTTTCTTACAACTTTTGAGCTGACACAGTTTTGGAAAATGTTTCCTTCACGCTGCACTGTACAACATAGGCAGCCAAGAGTCTCCAAAACAAAACAGAATTGACAGATAGGAGAAAATTCCCACTCGTCCTGAAGTTCCCAAAATCCAGCACTGAGCGTAAACAAAGTGTCTAAGTAGCGTGGGAATGCTAACCCTAACCCTAGCTGGAGTTTGAGCAATCCAGCACTGAGCGTAAAAAGATGAGTCAAAGTAACGTCTAATCGGATTAGTTTCCTTAGAGCTGGTTCAGAGTCTGCTCAAGAGTTTACCTTTCACACATGCGCAAAGAAGAATGTTGGGGGTGCACGCTTCAAGGCGCCTTACAGCTGTAGGGAGTGATTCGAGACGATTCGTGGCGTGTGCTCGTTCCCATATACCGTACGCCCCGGGGTGCAGTGCTAGGATGATGTACAATACCGCTTGGGCACGTAACGGCGTTATACACAAGGTTTTCGTTTGTTCGTTTTGTTTTGCTCTGCTTTGCTTTGTTTTGCTTTCCATCGCGTTGGTAAGAGCGTAAATAAAAAGGCGATTCCTGCGTCTACCACTAATGTAAGAGCTATTTCAAGTGCGACGTGGTGCGGCTTTTCAAATGCTTGTGGGCATTTCTCTGTTGTTGATTCTTTTTTTGTGTGTAACAAAGTGGCATTTTCATGTCCGGACGGGGAGACTTTATCATTCCGACATGAAGCCACCCTTAAATCCTCTGAGGCGTGTCTGTCTGCAAGGCTTGTATTTTGGAAATGTTTGTTTGAAACGGAGAACGACTTTGAAATAGGCTTCCGCCGGCGCCTCGCGATCCAGGTAAGATTGTAGCAAGAACGCAGCGGCAGTGGGGCTTGCTGTAGTCGTGGCCGAGTGGTTAAGGCGATGGACTAGAAATCCATTGGGGTCTCCCCGCGCAGGTTCGAATCCTGCCGACTACGTTATCCGCCTCCAGTCGGTGTGTTTCGGCGCAAGCAAAGAAGCGCGCCTCTTTGCTGTTCCTGGTGGTTTTAAAACGCCCAATCGCTTGTACCCGCTGCCTTGGAAATAAGTTCTTCAGCGTCCGCGAATGGCATTTTGCAGCTGGAAGCAGATGTCGACGCGTTTTGCACAGAGCACCAAAAAAGCGTCTTTTTTGAAGGCCCAGGCACTGAGCATTGGTGGTTCAGTGGTAGAATTCTCGCCTGCCACGCGGGAGGCTCGGGTTCGATTCCCGGCCAATGCAGTGGCTTTTGCAGCGAGCGGCTCCATCACTTGCATCCCCTTGCAACTCGCAACTCAAAAAACCCACTGAAGCTAAGCAGGTGTGAGCCAGGTCAGTACCCGGATGAGGGTGAGCTACAGGGAAAAACAAAGCTTCCAGCTGGAAGCGGTGTTAATGGTGCCGGCGGTGGGGCGCTCACCCTGAGGTCTGTGCGGGTCCCAATGCCCCAGTATAGTGACGGAGATGCTGTGTTGTAAAAGGGCGCTGTCTTTTGGATGAGATGTAAAACCGAGGTCACAGCGCTCTGTGGTCATTCAAAATGACCACCAAAACCTTTGACAAAAGCTCTTGGTAATTGATGGTCTTCAATAATGCTTCTCCTTTAGGTACATTTTAAATCAGCTGAAAAATGCTGTGAAATGGGGGGGCACTTCAGGCCAGTGTAGGATTTGGGTTACAAGAACCATGAAACTGCACGAGAAAGCCCGTACACTGAATTACACGGCTTTCTATTCAAAGGAGGACAAAAGAAATTCCCTGAGTTCGATTTTTTGCAGCACAGAGAGGAGCCCTGTTGTGAGGCCGGTTAGCTCAGTTGGTTCGAGCGTGGTGCTAATGACGCCAAGGTCACGGGTTCGAGCCCCGTACTGGCCAGGTCCTTTTCTCCTCTCTTACCAAAGCTGTTAGGTTCCTTTCCGTGGTGAGAGGGGTTGTCATGCAACGCTGCCACATAGTGCCGACAGACAAGAGTGTTGCGGGAGAAGAGAAAAGTGTTTGAAGATTTAAGAGTGTCTTAGGTGGAGCCAAAATCAAGTGTCACAAATACAAGTGGGAGGATTTCCAATGTTTAATATGGTAAAAATAAGCGGAAGTTATCTGCCGGTCCGGCACAGTCTGCCATGCTTTTGTCATATACTGTAAAGTGGTGTCAAACTGGGTGTCGAACTGGAGCCTCACCATTTGCATATGTGAGGCTCCAGTTATACATCGAGTGTCACATTAAATGACAAAAATGAAGAGAGTTAAAGCAGCTGGAGAGGTTTTCTTACAACTTTTGAGCTGACACAGTTTTGGAAAATGTTTCCTTCACGCTGCACTGTACAACATAGGCAGCCAAGAGTCTCCAAAACAAAACAGAATTGACAGATAGGAGAAAATTCCCACTCATCCTGAAGTTCCCAAAATCCAGCACTGAGCGTAAACAAAGTGTCTAAGTAGCGTGGGAATGCTAACCCTAACCCTAGCTGGAGTTTGAGCAATCCAGCACTGAGCGTAAAAAGATGAGTCAAAGTAACGTCTAATCGGATTAGTTTCCTTAGAGCTGGTTCAGAGTCTGCTCAAGAGTTTACCTTTCACACATGCGCAAAGAAGAATGTTGGGGGTGCACGCTTCAAGGCGCCTTACAGCTGTAGGGAGTGATTCGAGACGATTCGTGGCGTGTGCTCGTTCCCATATACCGTACGCCCCGGGATGCAGTGCTAGGATGATGTACAATACCGCTTGGGCACGTAACGGCGTTATACGCAAGGTTTTCGTTTGTTCGTTTTGTTTTGCTCTGCTTTGCTTTGTTTTGCTTTCCATCGCGTTGGTAAGAGCGTAAATAAAAAGGCGATTCCTGTGTCTACCACTAATGTAAGAGCTATTTCAAGTGCGACGTGGTGCGGCTTTTCAAATGCTTGTGGGCATTTCTCTGTTGTTGATTCTTTTTTTGTGTGTAACAAAGTGGAATTTTCATGTCCGGACGGGGAGACTTTATCATTCCGACATGAAGCCACCCTTAAGTCCTCTGAGGCGTGTCTGTCTGCAAGGCTTGTATTTTGGAAATGTTTGTTTGAAACGGAGAACGACTTTGAAATAGGCTTCCGCCGGCGCCTCGCGATCCAGGTAAGATTGTAGCAAGAACGCAGCGGCAGTGGGGCTTGCTGTAGTCGTGGCCGAGTGGTTAAGGCGATGGACTAGAAATCCATTGGGGTCTCCCCGCGCAGGTTCGAATCCTGCCGACTACGTTATCCGCCTCCAGTCGGTGTGTTTCGGCGCAAGCAAAGAAGCGCGCCTCTTTGCTGTTCCTGGTGGTTTTAAAACGCCCAATCGCTTGTACCCGCTGCCTTGGAAATAAGTTCTTCAGCGTCCGCGAATGGCATTTTGCAGCTGGAAGCAGATGTCGACGCGTTTTGCACAGAGCACCAAAAAAGCGTCTTTTTTGAAGGCCCAGGCACCGAGCATTGGTGGTTCAGTGGTAGAATTCTCGCCTGCCACGTGGGAGGCTCGGGTTCGATTCCTGGCCAATGCAGTGGCTTTTGCTGCGAGCGGCTCCATCACTTGCATCCCCTTGCAACTCGCAACTCAAAAAACCCACTGAAGCTAAGCAGGTGTGAGCCAGGTCAGTACCCGGATGAGGGTGAGCTACAGGGAAAAACAAAGCTTCCAGCTGGAAGCGGTGTTAATGGTGCCGGCGGTGGGGCGCTCACCCTGAGGTCTGTGTGGGTCCCAATGCCCCAGTATAGTGACGGAGATGCTGTGTTGTAAAAGGGCGCTGTCTTTTGGATGAGATGTAAAACCGAGGTCACAGCGCTCTGTGGTCATTCAAAATGACCACCAAAACCTTTGACAAAAGCTCTTGGTAATTGATGGTCTTCAATAATGCTTCTCCTTTAGGTACATTTGAAATCAGCTGAAAAATGCTGTGAAATGGGGGGGCACTTCAGGCCAGTGTAGGATTTGGGTTACAAGAACCATGAAACTGCACGAGAAAGCCCGTACACTGAATTACACGGCTTTCTATTCAAAGGAGGACAAAAGAAATTCCCTGAGTTCGATTTTTTGCAGCACAGAGAGGAGCGCTGTTGTGAGGCCGGTTAGCTCAGTTGGTTCGAGCGTGGTACTAATAACGCCAAGGTCACGGGTTCGAGCCCCGTACTGGCCAGGTCCTTTTCTCCTCTCTTACCAAAGCTGTTAGGTTCCTTTCCGTGGTGAGAGGGGTTGTCATGCAACGCTGCCACATAGTGCCGACAGACAAGAGTGTTGCGGGAGAAGAGAAAAGTGTTTGAAGATTTAAGAGTGTCTTAGGTGGAGCCAAAATCAAGTGTCACAAATACAAGTGGGAGGATTTCCAATGTTTAATATGGTAAAAATAAGCGGAAGTTATCTGCCGGTCCGGCACAGTCTGCCATGCTTTTGTCATATACTGTAAAGTGGTGTCGAACTGGGTGTCGAACTGGAGCCTCACCATTTGCATATGTGAGGCTCCAGTTATACGTCGAGTGTCACATTAAATGACAAAAATGAAGAGAGTTAAAGCAGCTGGAGAGGTTTTCTTACAACTTTTGAGCTGACACAGTTTTGGAAAATGTTTCCTTCACGCTGCACTGTACAACATAGGCAGCCAAGAGTCTCCAAAACAAAACAGAATTGACAGATAGGAGAAAATTCCCACTC